>NC_056476.1:30511768-30811768 GCF_008729295.1 Plectropomus leopardus | reverse complement strand
CAGGAACTATTGCCTGTGTCCCATATGAAACTGAGTGCACTTTGAGTTATTTTAAGGTATGTCGTCATTATGTTTCTTTTCCTTAACCTAACCTACATAATTTTATGTTAAGTCCAGAACTTTAGGTTAAGTATGTGTTGCGTGGCCAGGAGTCAATTGAGTCCACTAGCTGACCCTTAATTTATCAATAAGACTTAAATGAGAATTTAAAACCAATTAAAAAATGTTAAGAGGATTTAAAAAAAACGACAACGCCACCTAGGGATTTGCAGAGCCCTAGGACTCTAAAAGGCTAAAGGTTCTTTAAATCAGGGGTGAGCAGAGTTAAAAAAAAAACAACACCAAGGGTAAATGTTAGTTCACACTGACCCTGTCACATATGCAGCAACATTTTTGGGGCGCTAATTTATTAATTATTTATTTTTTTTATTTATTAATTAATTAGCGCCCCACAAGTTTTCATCCCAACTCGTCACATGGTGCTACTCTGTCAGTGACCCTCCATGTATATTTATGGCATTTTGAGAATGCTTCTGCGTCAGCTGTTTGTGCTCCGGAGTGCCATTACCATGATGTCAACAAATGCACATGGTGAGATGAAGCAGTATGGGCTTTATGTTTACACAACAACATGGACTGTCACAATGGTTAGGATTAGGCAACAAAGTCACAGATGGTTAGGTTTAGCCAAAAGAGGCACATGGTGTGGAAAGTGTAGAAATAAACCCCACACATCCACAGGGGGAGCGAACTTCAGAGTGCACTCATGCTCCCTAAATTCATTACCAGCAGCGTTATTACCGGATGTTGTCCTTCAGGGTTTTATACTAATGCGACAAGTTCCGTCCAGCTGCATTATCAAGTGACGCTGCCCATGTACATTGAATGTGGACACGCCGGTGTCATACTGCCATCGACCATGACCAAAATGTTTTGTTCAGCAAGAAAGTCTTCACAAATGAACAAAGTTTAAATGATTTTTGAAGCCTAAATGCAGAATAAACTTGACTAAAGTTGGGCTTTAAAATAACTACACTATGGTCACCAATTCAATATCACCACCACAATGAGGCTGTAAAGCCAAAGTATCTGCAATCTCATTGAGCCACTGGTTAGCAACAACCTTTTTTAAGACACAGAAATGCTTCCAAGTTCACAGTGGGGGTTTTACTGATGTATTTTATGTCCTAGAACAAAAGGTGAAAGTCTGCTTAGCTTTTGTTAAGCACAGACCTCATTTCAGGCTTCTAACCAGCAACATGTTTAAAAAGAAAAAAAAAAAACAGGAGTGCTAAAATAGTAACTAGTTTATAGGTTTTAGTACTCATTCCTGGGACACTTTATAGCCTCATTCCCACTGCACAAAAAAAAAGAGAAACTGCTAACAACTGCTAACATCTGGCTTTTTTTTTTTTTTTCACACCCGGGTCAAAAGACTGTGCAGTAGACAGATTTTTATCGCCTCCAGCTCCAATCACCATTGATGCAACAGCCGGGTGACTGCAGTAATTTTAGATCCTCAACTGGCGAGATGCAATACTTTTTCCAAATGAGTCTACTTCAATTTGAAAGAAAAACTAAAAAAGTAAGACATATATAAAGAGAAGAAACTACTGAAATGTTTTCAGAGACCTCTGTTCTTGCTGCTGTCTACTGTTTACCTGTTCTCCTGCCTGTCTGTGACATCACATGGACACACCAACACAACAACCCGCCCGCACACACAGAAGCTGACAGAAAGGCAGACTAGTGTACTGCAGTGCTGTGTTCACTAGCAGCGGGAATGAAGTCTATCACCTATATTTAGCAGGTTTATCCATGTTTGAAAAACCTGTGTGCTCACACTAATTTTGGTGTGTCGAATATGTGACCCAGACTGAGAAAAGCTAACAGCAGTCTGAGCATGGGTCTGTTCCCTGCAGATTTTACTGAGTCACATCTACAGTATAGATTCTAAATGGGCACAGATTGATTTCCTCTTCAAGTGTTCTCTTATGTAGATGGACTCCTGCTGTTTCCATAGCTATGCAAATTAAAATAAATCACAGAGTGTGATATCTGTGATGTCTCAGTGTTGCATAATGAAGCTTCCGTAGCAACAGTATCCCAGCAATACAACCACATGTAAACCACCATGCAATCTTCTTTGAGCCGAGAAATCTATAGGTTATTTAGACATTCTTAAAGGCTGAATTGCTTAGTTGGTGCTTTACTTCTTTCATCTCCTCCAAATCACTGGACTAAGTATCGTGCAACCAGGACAGCAAACGATAGAGCAAATAAAAGGTCAGACAAAAGTCTTAATAGTCTTCAATTTATTCATACACATAGCACTGCAACTCTACCTGACCACCCGCGAACACCAGAGGACAGTTGATTTCTGAAAGGCAAACAGATCAATGCTTGATGGCTTCACTCTCTGTCCACTCCATCCACCTGCTCATTTAGTGAGCCCCACACTTTAACACCCATCAATACACTTAAACTCTTAGACCATTGACGTATCTTCATCTGTCAGGGTCTGTGAGGAGTGCCATTCCAAACACTGTGTTCTTGAGGCAGACGGCCATTAGGAGGTACCCCGCTGCTTTGATATCTTACTTTGTTAAAGTGTACTGACAGTAAATAGATTTGGTCGATCCATATTTCATTTCCTGTGCGCTCTCCGGGGAGCCTTCCCCTGTCCTTGTCAAGCAGCCAGCATCCTCAGTCCCAACGAAACCTCTGCCAGCCTCCAGAGACCTCGCAGACACGTCCTCCCTCCACTTGACAGCATCATTGCCAACAGCCAAAAAAGAATCCACCACAGCTTGATTGAAAACATCAATCATTTTTGTTGCCTTGAGTTGGGTGCTGCAGAGAAACAGTGTTATCAGTGTAATCAAAAATCTTAAATCCTATTAATGGTTGCTGGGTGACTTTTAATACAGGGCTGCTTTAAGGAGTTTTGGGAGTTAACTTCAGGGGGAACTTCAGATGCATTACATCTGGATTACAGTCTAACTGCAAAACATATAGTTAAACCATTATTATTCAGCTAAATTAATGGATTAGAATAGTCAATTTGTACTAGAGGTTAAAACATTATTTTGTTTTAGAATGCGTTGTTTTGGCCATGGGTTATCTCAGTTATGCTAGCATTGTCTGTACCCACCAAAGTCATTGCTGACATATTTTAACATAACAACTTTGGGTGGTTTAGGAGCTTGAGTCAGGTACGGAAAGTGGGAATAATTGTAAAATGAACAGTCAATCTGTCTCTTTCTGTAAAATAAAATAAAATCTTCCCCCCCCAAAAAAGCAGCAATGATAATGAATGGAAGCAGCAATGATAATGAATGAAATTAATAAAACTGCTTTTTATGCAACTATCCCTTGTGAAAAATCAACGACAGGTCGCTGACAAACACTGAGGGTCCAGAAAAGCTGCTGTAAAACACAGCTACGTTTCACTAAAAAACAGCCTGTTTTGTTGTTTGTTGGTCTGCACCCCCTCCACCTCCACCAAGTAAGATCATAAATTACACCGCTTTAGTAATGCTAACATGACATGTATAAAAGACGCATGTGTATCAGAGTCATGGGCTGCAGAAATGCACAATGCAGACATTTTTCCATCAAATTTTCTTTTGTTTTGTTTTTGTTTGGTGAATACATTAGGCTCATAGTGGTATTAGTCTTGTTATATTATATCTCTCTTTGAATGTAAATATAAAAATTTCATTAAGCTTTGTATTAACCTTTTTGGACCATATTATCATAGTCAGCACAGCCAGCTGACATGGATCATGAACTTGACAGATGCAGCTGGATACTTGAGACTGGACATGGCTGACACCTCCTCCACCCCTGTGAAGAGTGAAACATTTAACATTCCCTCCTCTCTCATTGAGTCTTGATGCAAACATCGACCATCACTCTGAGGCCAAGAAGCTGTCAAGCTGTCTGATGACATTGCCTCCCGTCCTGCAGGGAGATCCACTCCAATGTACCTAGCATTCACTGCAGGTCAGAGCTCATTGAGCTCAGCTGTATGCAGTCCTGCGGTTAACAGACCGCAGTGTCGTGCCACCATAATAATCCTGTATGGGAGGCTGTTTAAGTAGTAGGTAAAGGTAGTCATCACTGACAGATTCATTCATACTGTAATACAATAGTGATCCAACCTACAGTCACTTTACACAAAGCGTAAAGGGGCCAGTTTACATCCTGCACAAATTGTTAACTAAAAGGTTGAACCTCTAACCTGATATCTCCTCTGCATCATATAACCTGCAGCTCTCTACAAAACTGTGCTTGCCTGGTCTGAAGTATGTTTGAGGCATGAACACTCAATACAAAATCTGCTTTTTTTTAATATGGTTATGTGCAGGAAATGGTATATACATAGGATACATTTACATTATGTGAGAAAATGTCGAATTATTGTTAGCCTAACCAAAACTGGACCTTGTGGACTGAAATCAGACAGCTTCAGATCCCTGTTGGTAAGGACTGTCTTACAGCAAGGTAAAGCACTAAAATATTCTAAATATGGTGTAGGATACACTTAAACTGATATTGATTTTTCTAGGTGGCTTCAAACTAATCAATGAAGGCAGAGTTTGCTCAGCGCCGTTTGATTATGTATACGTGACTCAGTTGTTTTCTGCACCAAAGTTATTGTAAAAAAATATTCATGACATTGATTTGGTCTATATCAAAGACTGTATAAATAATATTGTTTTATAGCAACTCGCTGAAAGGTGGCATATCTCCACCTGCCGAGGTGGAGTAAGACATGCTTCCATCAATAAATGGATTATCCTCCTTTGCTTGTATACTGGGACAAGGACAATAGTTCAAATAAATGGCCTAATCGAGCTGTAACCATAGCTCAACTATATTGTGCATGGAAACATAGTGATTGTTGTTTTGTTTTTTTGTTTTTTTTCATACATATAATTTATATATCAGCCCCTTGTATTTAACAGTTTAGATGTTCGTTAGTAGTTCAGAGTTTAAATGGAGTAGGCTGCACTTCAAAGAGGACATATCATAGTTCTATCTCTTTCATTAACCCATTAATGTCCTTATACTATATTTAGTATGTTAAGTAAAAGCCCTAAAGATATTTTTCTGTTAGAGATAGAAACATTAAGTTTTCTGTGTTAAGTGTCAAGACTGTCAACATTTTTAATATCTGAAATTTATGATGCCTTAATTACTAGACAAAGTTGAAGAAGAAAAAATTCCTCGAAATAACTTTAACACTGGCGGCACGGTGGCATCGTGGTTAGCACTGTTGCCTCACAGCAAGAGGGTCCATGGTTCAAAACCCGGTTGGAACAAGGTTTGGTCTGTGGGTGGGGGCCCTTCTGTGTGGAGTCTGCATGTTCTCCCCTTGTCTGCGTGGGTCCTCCCACAGTCACAGTGATTGGTCTGTGGTGTGACTGTGACAGTGTAAGGTTGTCTGTCTATATGTGTCAGCCCTGCGATAGTCTGCTTTCTACCCGTGACCCTTATGAGGACAAGCCATTACAGAAAATAATGAACTTTAACACTAATTTTATATGCTTAATCCATACACTGGAACAAATAACAAATTATTGAAATTCAAGTTGTTCTGAGTCCAGAGGTACCAAAACTGTGAGTCCTTATAGTTTTTGAGATACAGCCATTTCTGTAACATACTATTTTTAGTTGTTTGTCACATAGGGTTAGTCATTTTATCACTTTTCTTATAAACCCTGGTGGAAACAAAGGTTCACATGATAGCATGTTCAAAAAAAATCATGCACTTAATAACCGGATAGACTGAGGTAAGAATAAATTATAAAATAGATTTTCCAATGTGTTGTTAGGGAGAAATTATTAGAAATATGGTTCAATGGATTTCCATGTATTCCTATAGGGTTTACTACCCCGTAAGAATACAAGGGAACTACTGACCTTTGTTTAAAAACAAGTCCAAAACAAGGTTAGGAGTATCAGATCTTAATAATTTTTCATACACACATTGTCCAGACTCTTATAATACAGATTTAAAAAGAAAAAAATGATAAATAACTAATGATAATTCAGTGTGACATTGTGCACACTATAGAGGCATTTTATATTGTATTTCTATGGGGTTTTAAATGGGAATAAAATATCTGTTTAGACTATCAATCTTCCACCCCTACTTAATATCACTCACTCACTCTCACACAAACACCCCCCCCCCACACACACACACACACACACACACACACACAGAATGAAACCTAAAGTCAGACGCTTGTTGACAAACATCATTGGTCTTTGAAATGCAGCTGCAGGTGCAGCACCAACTGTTAACATGTTAGTCAGCTCAAAAACTGAATCTTTCTTTAAAAGTTTGTCCTATCTACAGTATGTTATATCACCCATGGATGTATTTTAAGGAAGTCTGGATACAGCCATGTGGGCGGGGCCTCATTCACTCCTATGAGAACTGCTCAGTGGCGCATGAAGCAGAGAAAACTCTTTTTCCGGGTTTAGAAAAGAAAAGATCTACTGGCCCATAGAGCATGCGTGGAAGTGATTAACGACAGCCGAACGCGGCCGAGTGTACCCGAGCATTGACTCCGACTCCCTGGCTCGCTCACACAGATGACCCGAGTGCTCGAAGCGAACAGCGCCGGTGCACGAGCATTGCTCTCGTAGTAGTTTAGCTTATTAGCAACAGCAGCTAATCGGCGGTATAACGACAGCGCTGTCGGTTTTAATATTTACGTAATTATCAGATAATGGTATATCTATCTCTCTCTCTCTACACACACACACACACACACGCACACACACACACACACATATAAATACAACTCATCAGGGACTCATATCGTAATCATGACCAGAGAAATCAAATTAACAGAATCAGAATGTGGTAAAGGTAATAAAAGGTGGTGCTTGTAATATTGCCCCGTGTTTAATTACACAGCTCAACTTTTAAAAATACTACGTTCAGTACCTTTTAGTAACTGTCACTAGAGCTCCACGCTGCTCACTGATAACCGATAGTTTGAATACAGACCATAGACTGTATATACGATATCTCTGTTACAGACACAGTAAGACGTCCATATTACAGGCTTTACAGCCAACAGCATATGGATGTGTTGTAAAATGACAAAAAATGATGAATTACAGCAAAAATATCCATTCACGCGGGCGGTACGAAGCCTGTGCTGTGTCAGAAACTCTTAGAGTTACATGCGTGTTCATTTTATGTCTGGAGAAACACAGAATTCCAAATCTTGATTCAGAAAATAGCGCATTTTACGTCTTTAGGACTTAATGTTTTTAATAATGGCTATAAAAAATGCTTCTGATAAGTCAACATGTCTCAAAAAAAGTAACCAGTGATTTAAGGAGGTCTCTTTCCCAATGTTAACAAATGGAGAAAAGTCTTTCTGGGCCAGTGTGCGTCACGTGATGCTGTAGTTCCACTTTCGGCCACTATGTAAATTTTGCTTCAGAGGGTGGCGCACTTCCTGGGGGCTTGATATCACCTTTCTGCATGTGCCTGTCAACAAGACTGACAGAGACCAACAGAACTAGAACAAACCTTATGTTTGCTGAGAGAGCGAGAGAGAGAGAGAGAGAGAGAGAGAGAGAGAGAGAGAGAGAGAGATTAAGTAGAGGTGGAAGATTGAGAGTCTAAACAGTCTTATTCCCATTTAAACCTCATTTAAAACCCCATTATAAAATTCCTCTATACTGTGCACAATGTCAAATCGGACCAAGAAAAATCAATGAATTATCATTTTTCTTTTTAAATCTGTATTGTAAGAGTCTGGACAATGTGTATATCAAAAGTTATTAAGATCTGATACTCCTAACCTATTTTTTTGGGTGTTTTTTACGGAAAAACAAAAAAAGAGAAACCCCTTGTGAGCAGATACTTAAAAAAGTATGAGGCGCTGTAGCCTCATACTTTGACCGATTTTAAAAATTCCAACTGTTACTTTCTTAGGTCAGCTAGTACTTTAAATGTGAAGGAAATGTTGAACTTCAACTAAGGACATTAATGGGTTAAGTCTCCTTTGGGTGGGCTCAGCCTACTGGAAGGATAGTGTATGCTCACCTTGTATCAGGTCATCACTGTTTTTATGTTCCTGTTTTTTTTCTGGGAAGATGGAATGTGATTGGAGTGATGTAGCTGAGGCAGTCTACTACTACACTTATGACTCACTCTTCTCATTGTAACATACTGTATCAACATGTTTGGTTTATGGTGAGGTATTTGGTGCTCTGCTCACTTTTGCCGCCATGCCTGCTGCATTGGTCACCTCAAAGCCTGCAGGCTCAGTCTTTGGAGAAGTTATTATAGTCACTCTTCACGCCCTGCTTTGCTGAACTGGCTGTTAGTTTGTCGAAGTAACAAGGTCAGAATCTAGACCTCAGAATTTAACACTGTGCATATTTAACATAATCCATTCCATTTGTTTTGGTTTATTTATTGTTTTTCTTGTTTTATATCTTGGGAATTAGTTATATTGCAATCCTACATGTTGACAGGCGCAGGAGAAAAAAAAAGAAAAAAGAATTGTGATTCTAAAGGACAGTGCTGCATCATTCCACCATGTGCATTTGTTGACATCATGGTAAGAGCATCTGGGAGCATAAACAGCTGACGCAGAAGGATACCTAACACGTCATAAGTAGATGCAGAAGGTCACTGACAGAGCAGCACCATGTGACGAGTTGGGATGAAAATGTGTTGGAGTGCCACTGACTGATGTTTAAACCTCACCATCCAAAAATCTAAGGAATAAAATATAACTACGGCAGACACACTGACAAAACATAATAGTGCATTCTGGGAAATCCATAGAAACAGCACAGCAATGCAACACACCAAACCCTAAAATATAAAGACATGCTATTCCAGCCCCAGTGAATGGTGTGAAAGTATTGGATAAATGAAGAGTGAGAGTGAATGGATTTCACTTATCCAACCATTTCAGCCCCAGATTATGTGGTGTAATTGCGGATGATTTCACAGCTATTTCTGACGAAAGCAAACATCTCTGTGTAAATGACCCGATGATGCTGGAGCAGGATGTCGGGGAAAGTAACTTTATGGTTGTGTTGGCACACCCTGACAGTTGCTTTGGCAGAAAAATGACCATTTCTGCATTACATGAATTCATTAGATAAACAGCATCTGAGCCAGCACGCTCTCAATTTACATCTGTTGCCATTTTGGAATGGCTTCGCATCAACACATTCTCTCTACAACGCAGAGATGAAGAAATATTAAATGCTTCTCAAATGAAAGGATGGGCAAATAACAGCACAGCCTCCAGGTCCTGAGTGGATTCATTGCTTTGTCTCTCAGCTCTCGGAGGCTTTGAAAAACACAGAAGTATGTTGTCTGTGTAATGCAGACAACTAGCTCAAGGTGAAAAGAGCTGCTTTTCCATCATGCCCTGATGACATGATTAGCACTTGACAATTTGTCACTTGCCAGAGCCGGGACCTTACAGCCGGGATTATGACACGCTAAGCAGATCAAAGTCTCCCCATGTCGCAGCATTCATTTCTACCCATATCAGCTCTCAAAAGCTGAGACGCACACTTGAAGTAACTATCATCCTGCAGCCTCACCAAATCTCCAAGGAGCAAGTCTGACAGAGAGCAAGCGTGTGATGGCAGCTGCAGGAGAGAGAGAGACAGAGGAAGATTGACAATTTTGCATTAATGCCTCCTGACACTGGTGACGGCTTTCTGAGAGAAAAAATACTTTACACAAACAAGGTGCCTCAGTTTAATCCACCGCTAACCTGATTTTTCCTCAGACCGGGTGGGCACCAGCACGGCTTGAAAAGCAACGATAAAGGCCCTCTGTTGACAAGATGATGCAATCAATTCAGTTGTCTGACAGCTTGCATGCTCGGCCTCCAGGTGTGTTCACTTCTCTGCGGATGGAGTGTCTTTTCTGAGTGACTATGAAAAAAACTATACATGTTCCTTAATCTAGCCTGCACAGAGGTCTGTGGCTATAAATTTGATCATTTTGGGGGTATTGACTTTAAGGGATACTTAATTACTTCCTATTACCTCCTCCTCCATCTTTCTACCGCAGAGACAGACTAGTTTTATATTATCTTTTTTAGCAATGCCAATATGTCAACATACTGAGCAATATCCCTTCCATTGTGACTTAACCTATTTAATGCCATTAGTCACAAAAAATGGTAAAATGGTATATGGACTGTACTTGTATAGTGCTTTTCTACTCTTTTGACCACTCAAAGCACTTTCACACTACATACCATATTCACCAATTCACACACATTCACACACTGGTGGCCGAGGCTACCATATTGTGCCACCTGCTTGTCAGTAACCATTCACACACACGTGCACTCCGATGACGCAGCATCGGAAGGAATTTGTGGTTTAGTATCTTGCCTAAGGACACTTTGACATGTTTCCTGGAGGAGCTGGGGATCAAACCGTTGACCTTCAAATTAGAGGACGACCCGCTCTATGTCCCAAGTCACAATTGCAACTGCAAAAACGTTTTCAGTTATTAGACTCTAAAAATACCACTGAATTATGTATCAATACATTTTCAGCTTTTATTAAAATAGTAAAGGGTCTCGATGAAATATGTGCATAAATTGTTCCATGACCGGAGCTGTTTCCTTCCTGGTTGCACCATAAAGAGAGGATGACTGCACTGAAGCTCCAAAACAAAAGGTTATAAACGTATGTTAACATCAAAAGAGGAGATAGGAAATTTTTGGTACACATCATCTTTAAGGTGTATAGATGTATGCATTTGCAATAACTTCGTTCAGTGAATTAGTGAACATGTTACATGACAACAGTAGTGACTGGTACACATATATATACTAATTACTTATACTTACTTATCTTTCTATAAGGTTCACTTTGAGTGAAGTTCTGTATTTGCTGGATTTAGCAGATGACCCAGACAAGGCATGCAACATTGTAGATGCTGTACTCAGTGATTGTGAAAGCAATGGGTCAATTATGGACCATGAGGGGGAGATAGGCCATTTGCTAGCCAGACTGTTGAATTCATCTGCAGATCTTATGCACACAGACAACAATGTTACCAGTAATGATGACCTCCACCTCACCACCCCTTCTCCCCCATCATTCTCCCCCTCTCCCCCAGCCTTTTCCATTGTTGACAATATAGACCATGGGCCCTCTACCCACCAGCAGGTCAAGCCACAACAGCCGAGGGGCCAGCCAGAGGAGCCAAGGGCAAAGCTGCATGTGGTCAAAAATAAAGCTCAAGTCTTCAAACGATCTAAGAGACCTGCTGGTGGGTAGAGGGCCCATGGTCTATATTGTCAACAATGGAAAAGAATATGTAAAGGAAAGCTGCCTCAACCAATGGATATACAAATGATACAAATGTATCCACCTACCCTAAAAAAAATAACAATCCAAATGTCCAATGTTTTAAAAACACATAAAAAAAAAACATAAAACACACTTTTTCACCTACTTTTCTGTGAAAATTAATAAAACAATAAAAATGACTGATTATTTCAAATGGTAACTATTGACAGGTGGACAGGTTTTTTTTTCTATATGGAAAAAATAGGATTAAATGTGTTAAAGAAATACTTCATCAATTTTCAACCAGCTTTGTATCATAACTGTCAAGTGAAACTGGAATTCTCTAAAGTTGGGCTGAATATTGGAACAACAGGAAGAGAGACGACAGAATATACAGCAATCAAATCAGAAGAAACCAATTTGCCTAAGCGCTGCACGGAGCATTTAAAAGCAGCACACACAGTGTCACAGGAATGTGGGCAGTATATGGAAGTGTGGTAAACTTTCCTCCAGCTTACCAGTGCCAAACACTCCCTCTTATCCCACTAGCAAAACTCCACCAGATCATTTTCGCTGGCTCTTGGGGCTTTTTCTTAAACTACAAGCTGTACTTCTGCAGTTTTGCATTGCCCGCCGCCACCTCAAAGACTACACAGCTGATCAAGAGACACACCTACCCCTCTCTCTGTCTCTCAAACTCAGCCAAAAATCTTACAAAAACAGTAAAACTAGGCAGTGCTGATTAATATATATCAAGGTTACGTTACTGCATTGTCATGGTTTGGGTATATATATATATATATATATATATATATATATATATATATATATATATATATATTTATTAGATTTTTTTTTATTATTATTTGTAGTTTGAATATTCATGTGTCATGTTTGCCTTTTGACTTCCTCCCCATTATGTGTTTTCCCTCCTTGTTGGCGGTCCTGATTAGTTTCACCTGATAAGCCTCCTGTGTTTTAGTCCTTGTGCCTTCCTCCTCTCTTTGACCTTTATCACACCAGGATAGACCGGGGGACTCGGTTCGATTGGGCAGGGAATGCCGAAAACTTTCATACCTTCATTTGGTTTGGTTGACTTTCACACTGCACTTTTGAAAGCGGACCAAACTGCCTGGACAACGTCACGCAGTTACAACAGCTATACCGATACCACCCCAAACGAGCACTGACCAGGAAGAAAAATAGCATGAAGAAGAAGAAAACCCGGCTCATCGACTGGCCAGGACCGAAAACGGGAATCCATCCCCCTCAGCTGGCTTGTTCACCACAAAAACAATTGAGCAACACCAAAATTATGCAGTCTTGGGGTTTTTGTTTTTACTTTGGTGTTCAAACCTAATTGTTACCTAATTGTTGTCTACCCAAAATGCACTGCGCTCTGACATAATTTCCTCTCTTTGGTTCACTTCCGCTCGTTGGTTCGCTGGATAGTCCGTTTGCATTTCCCACTGTAAGCAAACCGCACCAGGGTTCCCTTGCAAGCGAACCGAGACCCACCAGAGTTCGGATGAGCTTTCACACCTGCCCAAACAAAGCAGACTAACAGAGGAAATGAACTCTGGTCCGTTTAAAGTGGACCAAACAGCTCTGGTGTGCCCTAAGTCCCTGTCTTCCCCTCACTCTTTGTTGGTCCGTCTGTTGTGCTCTCCGGTCCTGTCTTTGCTCGCTGTTTTGCTCTTATCGTTTCATTTTCGTTCCTTCCTCTGGCTTGTACTTTGTCGGCTGTTGGATTACTTGGATGCGTGGGCTTTTTTTTTATCAGCTGTTATTAAAGCAGTTTTTTTGGTGAAATCATACCGCCTACCTCTTTGTCTGCATTTGAGTCCACACCTTTCACCAATGCTGACATGCACTGCCGTTTTTACTTCCCTAAATGTTTTCAGAAACATATTTTAACTCCCCATTTGCTGTAATTGTGAGACTTAGAAAATAGGGAGGGGGGGGCACACTGCTTCCTGCAGAAAAAAAGGAAAGAAAAAACAAACAAAAAACAGATCAAACCATAAAACTAAGTAGCACTGATCAAATTAAAACCAAGATTATCTTACTGAGTTGCATATTCCTCTCCTCAAACGAGATCCAGCCACCGTTGTTTTACACGGACCAGCACTTACACAGACCATTCCACATTACATCACCCACCAGTGGAAGCAGAGCACTCTGGTAGTTGTAGGTTTACAACTTCTTCAGCAAAAGTGTCCTTTTTCTCTGTTTTCTCTGGTCATGTAATGCCAAGTTTGAAAAGTATTTGTGTCTTTCTACTGCAGAGATGGCCTAGTTTATCTTTTATGACACATAATGCACTTTCAGCTAACTCAAATTTTAGAAACTCCTCTGCAATAATTGCAACTGATGTAGTTTAGAGAGGGAGAAAGTCTGTGTAGGGCAGGAAGGAGGGGAGGTGGGAAGCGTGTGGATCATCGTTTCTGACATGAAACCGGCCACAGTTTGTGTCCTGTGTCATGGGCCTTGGTTGCGCAGATGCCGTGATCCTGCTTGACACGACCTTCTACTTGCATTATTATGAGTCATGCCTCCACTATTAATACACGCACGGGACTCTTATCAACACCTACAATATTTACATGTAACATCAAATGCTATCATAGAGTGCATTTAGTAATTTTACATCTATCACTATTGTTATATGATACGCTATTGTTACCATTATTGCTGTGCTTCTCTCCCCCTCTCTCTTTCTCTTTCCTCTTTGTCATTAGTGTGATTTAACTGTTATTTACAACATCTATTGCAAATCTGTCTTTCCTGGTCACTCTTCCTTCTACCATTTGTTTCCCCCTGTTACAGGGTTTTTTGGGGAGTTTTTCCTGAGGTGATGTAAAGGTCTAAGGGCAGAGGGATGTCGTGTGCTGTGAAGCCCTCTGAGGCAAACTGTGATTTAGGATAATGGGCTTTAGTTTGATAAATACATCATAAAATACAGACTTATTTACAAACAGCTTAGGTTTTAAAGATTTAGGGGCATCTACAGGCAGAAATGGAATATGATAACTATAACAATGTTTTCATTGGTTCATAATCACCTGAAAATAATACTTTTGTTTAATTAGAATGAGTTGCTTATATTTTCATACAGAGTCAGCCTTGTTGTTTCTACAGCAGTTAAGATTGGACAAACCAAACACTGGCACTAGATATTTGCATGTTTGCATCACTGTAGCTCTAGTCCGTTCTCACTCCAAACTTGTCAGCTATGTCTGCTTAGTGCTTTCTGCATATGAAAACACCAAAAGCCACCGCCCACATCCAACTGGAATGCAGCTGGAGAACATCAGATGAGAACACGCTAAGACAGAACCGGTGGCATTGCTATCATACACTGCTGGGCAGCACCTTACCATGTGCCTCTTTTGTCTAAACCAATCATCCTTTACTTTGTTGGCTAATCCTAACCATCATGACAGTTGGCGCTGGTTACCATGATTTGTTGTGTAAGGACTGTGCTGCATCATCCCACCACGTGCATTTGTTTACATCACCATAACAGCATCCGTCAGCTGATGCAGAAAGATACCTAACTCATCATAAGTAGATGCTGAAGGTCACTCAAAGAGCGGCACCATGTGACGGGGATAAGAACGTGTTGTTTGCTCTTTCGGTTTGGCATATGGGAGAAGTTGTGCAACTTCACTGCTAGATGCCACTAAATACTATACACAAGAGATTTAGGTAGTACATTCTGTTGCTTGTTTGCCTGTTGAAGCAAAATGTCTTCTTTTAAGGATTTCATGCTTGTTGACCATCCACACCAAGCTGAGTCTTCTTTGTCACTTATCTCTGTTAGAAATAAATGGACATCCACACACTTGATCAGGTTGCTCAGGGTGTTATGGCTGCATTACTTTGAAAAATGATTGCTTCCTGTTGAAGCTGGCCTCAGATCAGCATGTCAACCTTCAGTTCTTTGATGAGCTTTTGAGCGTCCTTGAATGTGGCCATCGAAACAGGATGGGGGACACTCTGTGCAGACACCTCATATGACCCTGCCTATCTATTTCTGTTAGGGAGAGCTTTAAATATTCATCAGTGATTGCCTTGCCAAGGAGAGGAGCCCTGAGCAAACAGGGCAATAGGCATTTGGCGTCGCTCTGTAATAATCACACCACATATCTGTGTGATAATCAGAAATTAAATAGAAACAGAGAGCAGGGGAGCGCGTCTACCTTCAAATGACTTTCTCACTGCTGTTCCTGCTCTGTTTGATCTCTGTGGGCTTCATACTTACTCTGTGTGTTTTTACTCTCTGTGTTCACCCAGATAATCTTGGTACAGACAAGATTTATTTGAAATGTACTCCACAAAGACAAAGCTTTTTATTTATGATGTTTGAATACCCCAAGCCACAATGCTAATTGTGAAAGGGTTGCACGGTATTTCGATGGGAGCAATTAATTCGCTCTGTTCACCCTCACAAGTTTTGTTTCTGCTCTCCAGAGAATGTTAAGCTAGGCCATGTCACTCATCAAATAACTCAATTTTACAGGAGTTATTAGCTGCTTATGAAATAAAACACGGAAAGATCCTTCCTTACAGCTACTCTAGAGCCTTTAACGACATCACGTAACATCAGATCATATGATTATATCACATTATGAGGAGCCACTTATGAAAGTGAACTGGAGATTGATAAAATATTTCTTGTTTTTCACCCTAACTCAGTGTAGTGGGACATCCTCAGGTGTACTTATTGGTGAAATGTGCAGAATGCAAATATTCCTGTTGGACTTAAGGCCTTTGCACACTGAGACCAGTTTTTCTTTGGCCAAAATTATTGCACGTCGAAGAATAAAATACAGGTACAACCTCTGAAGTGACCTTGGCACTTTGACTGTGATAATGTTGTCACGTCAGATTGGAGGAATTAATTACATTAGCACATCTTCAACATTTATTTTTTTCATATATTTTTTGACAAGCACCGTATCATCTGCCGTTCAAAGTTTAAAACAAATGTTCAGCCAGTCTAGTAGTTATGGTGAACAGCCAACTATTATCAGACTGTGTTGTTCCATCCCTTGTCATTTTGGGGTGCTGCAGCAGCCATCTTACGGGGCCAATGCATGTTACATCATTTTGAAATAAAAAACCCAACTCTCTGACATCACTTTTAGCCGGTATTCTTGATGAATGTTGGAGTAACTTCTTGTAGGTGGTGACAATCAGTGGATTTTGATCTCAGGCCGTGTGTGACAGTGTCTTTGAGCAAAAACCCATCAGTCATTCTGAAGCTCCAAATAGAGCAGCACAAGACAAGAGTTGTACGGATCAATTGAATTGATGCCCCAATCCCTGTTTCTGGCTGATCTCTGTCAGTGAGCAGATTGGTGATGGTGTAAGGTGTGGGGGATGAAAAACGTTGGGGAAATTGTAGGAAAAGAGAACAGAAATTTAGATGACTGTGGGATAATAAGTAGGGTTTGGTATTGAGAACTGTTGCCCCAGAACCAATACTACCACATTCATCATCTGCATGGAAAGATGAAAATCATTTGAATTTTGATTGTCATTTTTTAAAAGGTAAAAAAGAAAAAGAAAAACTTTCTTATTTTGGTTTCTTTTTCACTCAAGTAAAAATCTGATTGACAGTTGTACAGGAACCAGAATCCATTAGCAAATCCACGATGAGAATCACAATTGAAAATCTGAGCTACAGCAGACCCAGCAGTGTGTAGCCTGGTAAAGCCCTGAAGAACAAAAACGACTTTGAGGTTGTTCTTTCAGAATGTATAAATTGGACACTTCTGTTGACACAAATAAAATTTAAGCTCTGATATCAAATATACATGCTGTATGTGCAGGTAAACACAATGCTTAACAGAAACGAAAACTTAATGCAAATTCCTGTGTAAATGACCATTAAATTGGATAACAAGAATATTCTAAAATAAAAAAAAAGTACAAAATAAAGAAAAATACAACATCAGCCCTTTGGAAACAGAGCAAAATGGTTTGTGTCTTCGGGCTATGAGCAACTTAATGAGAAATGGCTCAAAAATAAGCAAGACATTAGTACATAGAAGTTACAAGAAATGTATCTGAAAATAACCAAAATGAAAAAAAAAATAGAAAATAAAGTTGGAAAAAAGACCATCAGAAAGTGCTAAAAATAAAACTGAAAAAAGTAAAATATTTTTAAACACATAAATACAATAATTCTAAATGTAATTTTCTGAACATCCATCCCCCTTTTTTATATAATATCTAATAATCTTCCCACAGCTAATTTCAAGTCGTTTTCTTGTTACCTTTTGATTTTTTATTATAATTTTTTGTTTTTGTCTATTTAGTTGGTCATTCATTTAGTTGCTTCCTCTCTCTTTCTTTCTGGCTCTGCTTCCTCTCTCTTTCTTTCTTTTCTATTACTGCTCTCTGGTATTCATATTTAAGTTGTAATTGCTGATCAATGACTCAAGGATCCTCATTGAGTGCTTATCCTTTTTACTGTTCACCACCTCGGTTCTGTTGAACTGCACTACACTAATCCTGTTGCCTCTCCAAAGCATTCCTGCTCCCTTGTTTCCTCGCTTTCCTGGATCCTGGCCACAACCCTGGCTGTGCCTGATCGCTGTGATATCTGTGCTAGCGCTGTGACCCTGCCTTTGGATGTGTTCGTGCTGCGGCTGCACTGATACTGATTGTGCTCTCGGTCCTGGTTGCGCCGATGCTGTGATCATGCCTTTGGACACCTCCATATCAATATATGCATGAGACTCTTATCAATATCTTCATGGACCCACAATGACCCACAATATCATCATAGAGTGCATTTGATAATTTCGCACCTATCGTTATTGTATTATAACATGCGTCTGTTTCCATTATTGCTGTGCCTCTCTCGCCCTCTCTCCCCCTCCCCCCTCACTCTTTCTCTTCCCTTTTTGCCACAATTGTATTTCATTTGTTATTTATGACATCTATTGCACGTCTGTCCGACCTGGAAGAGGGATCCCTCATCATTCTCTGCCGCTCTTCCTGAAGTTTCTTCCTTTTTTTTTTCTTCCCTGTTACAGGGGTTCTTTTTCTGGAGTTTTTCCTTGGGTGGTGTGAGGGTCTAAGGGCAGAGGGATGTCGTACACCGTAAAGCCCTCTGAGGCACACCATGTTTTGTAATAATGGGCTCTACAAATAAAATTGACTTGACTTGACGCACACGCAGACCACTGTGCGTGCACGTGCATGTATGTGTGAGTGGGTGGATGGGTGAAATTGTACGCACGTGTCTATGCACACAGACAGAGGGGGAGAGAGACAACACAGTGGAAAATATGACCAGCAGTAGAATAGCCTATAGTTGAAAGCAGGGAATCAGTATGTATTTGTTCTTCAGGGCAAATATGAAGAAAATGAATCAATTGCAAGGAAAACACTAAAAAATGACCATTTTCACACTAGTACTTCATTTTGAAAGTCTTCAAAGATTGAATGCACAATTTTATGCTAAAATGGCCATGATTTCAAATTTTTTTTTATGGTTTTCCGCCATTTCTCTCCATAGGGATTTCAGTGCCTGTGTTTTGGTTCCACATATACACACACACACACACACACAATAATTTTTCAATACAGACATACACACCACACTCTGACATCCCTACCAACACACCCACATCATTTTAGTTACATATATTTATTCAGTGAGCTTGCAGTGCTCCACATTATGTTGACACGAAAAAAAAAAAAGAAAATTGCCTAATTGATCTATTAAGCAAGTATGACTTGAACAGGGTTTGTATGGTCGTGAAAAACCTGGAAAAGTCATGGAATCAATAAATAGCAATTTCCAGGCCTGAAGAAGTTTTAGAAAAGTAAATATCCCCAGAAACTTTTGTAAAAGTCATGGAATTGTGTTTCACAAATATAGGGTATATGTGGTCCAGTTTAGACCACTTCACTTGACATTATGTTGTTCTCTGTGTGAGTAAACTCTGACCAGAGTTGCACTTTTTTCCTTGAAGAGATGTAAGTTAGTGCATTGCATTCCATTCCATTCCATTCTATTCTATTCTATTCTATTCTTAAATAAATAGAAATTAAATTAAATTAAAACATGAATATAAACGCAAAAACAAAATTGTTATTATTGTATAACTTAACCCCAGCCTGTCTAATGCAGGATCTCTTGCACACATGGGGATTTATTGAAAGGCTAGGGCATATACCCCTGAGAAATTTAGTAAAAAAAATTAAAAAAAACTGCAATTCAAATCTTACAAAACTAAAAACCCCAAAATATCTAGTAAATGAAACAAGATACTAACAGATTAAAGTGCAGAAACTGCACTTTCAATTGGTGTGGGAATAAAAAGAGAATTTCGCAAAAAGTGCAGATACTGCACTTTGCCTTTGTATGGCAGCATTTGTTTCTTTAGACTACTTTCAAATAAGCAGTATATTGACAATATGCTTGCAAAAATTAATTTACAGTGTCACTGACATATTGTTAAAAGCAACCCACTATGATATTAACCTTTGTGAAACATCCAAATGTGCCATGGAGAAGAACACTCCCCAGCCAAGCCCCCAGGAACAGCGCCAGGCTTTGAAGGCAATTTTATATAGTGGCCAAACGTGGAATTACATTGTCTGGGTTTGTCACATGATGCCATGGGGCCCAAAATACTTCTTTCTGTAAACTCACATTGTGAGGGAGACTTATGTAAATCAGTTGAGTTGAGTTGTAAATCAGCATCACAATATCACAAGTTGTGATATTGTCACAATTTAGTCATTTGATCCCCCTTCGAATTATCATAGCACAAACCCAGAAGTTAGCCAAGCTCAGCCACTGTAAGTCTCTAAGTCTGTGCTTGCTCTGTGGGCCCTACAGTGCAGAAAATGTAGGTAATTTCAGAATGTGGAAATAAAAAATGGTTTTTTTTCATGCGTCATAGAACAGCTTTCATTGAAATTAACAGGGCTCACCTCCAATGTTGACTGGCTTGATTTCTTTCACAAACATTGGAAGAAGGCAGTGAGCAACTTAAGGAAAAATAATCCCCAAATTAGCAAAAAGTACACAAAAAACTACCTAATAAGTAAACAGTAAATCACAAAACAAATCAAAAACAAACATGGAAATTACCTGGAAAAAAGTGTGAGTAGAGTCATGTAACATAACTTTAAATATAGAATAATTACCATTACAAATGTGGTTTTCTGCACATTTTTCCCTAGCTTTTTTTTTTTTTTTTTTTTTAAACCACACATTTCTTGAAATTTTCTTGACATTTCTTACCAAGTTGCTCATTGCCTTTGTCTCATGTTTTCAAAAGAAATTAAACCATTTTGCTCAGGGTCCAAAGCTTATAATACTGGTGAAAGTTGTTTGAACACAGCACAAAAAAGTGATGTCAATCCAGGTCTCAAGAGGTTAATACATCCAGTGCAATAAACAGTATGGCTTCCCCTTCCCTAGTCTGCATTTAAGCACTTAAGACTGTACAATGCTGAGGATGAGGCTACATTATGGATTAAAGAGAAACTTGAAATTCAATGCAAAATGGCAAAGGGGTAAAGAAATTACAAAATAAATAAATACAAAGTTGTGTTTAAAATGAAAATAAAATAAACTACAATATAGAATTATTTACTTTTAACATCAAATATCCAATTTCAAATTCCCCTTTTCATTTTAACTTCTAATTGTGTTCTGATTGTCCTTGGAGTGGAACAGCAGCAGAGTAAAGCAAAAATCTCTCTTTTTCAATTTCCTTAATTCATTGTTCATATTAATGTGATTCTTTCTGCAAAATAGCACAATTACCCATTGTCCTGCGAGTGTGGAATGAAGTGTAAATAATTCAAATCTTCCACAGAGGCTCCGTCGAGCAAGATGAGCCCGCGGTTGACCTTCACTCCATGTAAATGAGCAGCGCAGTGTGAGGCCACAGGCTCCACTCCAGACACACACTCTGTTATGTTTTGACAAGGTTATGTTGGAATATTGTAGTCGGAGCCATGACTGACATGCTGAGTGAAACTAAAAAGAAAATGTCATCTTGGATCAATTTAATTAGAACATCATTCCTGGTGGCTTTGTGGAATGTTCTTGAAGATATTGACTTTCTTTGCAATCAAAGAAAAAAGCATCAACAACACAGGCAGGACACTGAGCAGATGAGAGAGACAGTTTTATCAGGAGACAGCAGGAAGCGGAGCTGAAGCAGAGCTGTAGAGCGCAACTTTGACAATCTTCACACTTTGATCTGCAAGCTGCACATTTCCAGGACAGGAGGAAACTTAATCCGCTGGTAGTATTGCAGGAACACTATTCCATTCTGCTTCTTTCATTGGGGGTGATATCAAAGCTCTATGTCAGGGGGACGTTGTGATTAATCTGCAGGTTTTGCCTTTTCGGCACTTCCCTTATTGGACTCGGGGAAAATGAAAGGTCATGGAAGCATTGAAATGGCTGTTATGCATGCAAGGGGAGGCATGAATGTATGCATATGGTGGGATTTTGACACAGGAAAGCGCTTGCTTGATGCTGAGTTGACCCACAAGAGCTTGTATGACATGGTAATCACACTGTTCACTGGATATCTTTTTATATCCACAAAGTATTTAGCCCCATTTAAAGCTCGGCTACACTTTGATGTTGAGCTTTTTATTGTCATGCACCCTGTGCCTCTAAAAATTTAAACTTTTCCATGTGTTTGATTTTTCCTTGACTTTATCAGACCTGGTCATCTCCCAGCTCTGAGGCTGTTGCTAGGTGTCTAAGCATTATTTTTATGTAGCATAAGAAAAAAAAGCTTGAAAAAAAAAGATTCTGTCTGCCTCAAGGGAACTATGTTTGATTAATCTTTGGCAGTTTCTCAAACACATTTTGGCTCATTCAGCAGCTCACACACACTAATTGACCTTTCACTTAACCCCTCCCCCAAACAGTAATTATCCAATCATAGCTTACCAACCTCATCATGGGATGTTTGTCAAGCTTTGAATTTTGTGCATGGGGCTGTCGTAACAGTAGGCGGATTTCCATAAAACTGCCCCTTAAATTGTGCAAAATTGAAATTGCAAATATAAAATGTAAACGCCAATTTCGACAAAACTCAAACTTTTTTGGCTTTTCCATATCACATGATGCTATGGCTATATGCTTGTCAGTAGAAACTGGTTTCCTCGGGCATAATGCAGCAGGCGCTACATGTGGTGTTATTGCATCACATAACTCTTCAAAAGTTGAGCAGATCATCCAAAGTTTTGAATCCACAATTTCTCTGTGAAATCGTGGACGATCACCTCCCAGAAATCCCTCATATGTGGCCGCTCCCACGTATAAGGGGCTTGCCTTTCAATTATGGCTCCATAACACACCTACGTGGGCTTGGATTGGAAATAATGATGGCTTGTGTGATGGCTGCATTAGAAATAAAGCTGCTAATGTTTTGAACATCCATCACCATGCTTCTTGAAATGTAATTGTCAGAGGAGAAGTCACAGAGTGTCATTTATGGAAAACGCAGTCATCTCGCCATTGTGTTTTATCAACATTTCAAAAATATCGCTCAAGTTTTGCTCAGATCTGTAATGGAAACCCACCTAGTGATTATCATCCTTTAAGAGATTTGTTGAGAGTTTTGTTTTATTAAAGTGAAGTTGTATGTAAGTAACACCTGCTTACTGGTGTAGGTAGTTAGCTAGATAACAGGATTTGCGATCAGTTTACTTTAGAGCAGAATAATGCACTGTTGAGTCAATTCCTTAGGTCCTGGCTGCTTTTGAAACACCACCCTACAAATTATTTTCCTCCTCCAAAGATTAGTTTAGATTTTTGGAAGTGAAGTGGTATGAGGTGCTCAAAGGTATAAATGCTTGTGAAAGGCATCTTAAAGCAGCTTAAGAAAACGGATATTGATCCAGGTTTATTCTTGAAATGTATAACACAAAAAATGATGTCACAACAATTTATAGCTGATGTGATATCAAGGATAAAGTAGAATTGTAAATGAAATTGTGTCGTATTGATGTAAAAATATCAACGGCTTCAGCAAGAGCTCAGACCCTGTGCCTCTGCAGGTCTGCGTGTTTATGTCAGTGTGGCGTGATGAGGAGGAGCTGTGCAGTGTGTTTTGGATTTGATGCTATTGCATTGAAGCTCACACGTCTGCACCTCGCTGTGTGTGTATTCTCACAGTTAAAAATCGAACCAT
The DNA here is from genome assembly GCF_008729295.1 of Plectropomus leopardus. Lineage (NCBI taxonomy): Eukaryota > Metazoa > Chordata > Actinopteri > Perciformes > Serranidae > Plectropomus > Plectropomus leopardus. The sequence continues at coordinate 30,788,240 of NC_056476.1, read as the reverse complement.
TCCTTGATGAAATATTTGATACAGCTGGTTGTCCTTTTCAATAACCACTTACATTGTTGTACTCTGACATATGGGATACAGGTTTACACACTGCTGCTGTTATCATATCAATGTTATCAACTTCGACAAAATAGTATGCCGTAATAGTCTGTCCTTGACATGAAGCTAACATATATCCCACATCAAAGCCTCCTGTGTGCCTTGCAGCAGTCTCAGCTCCTCACCTCTCCTCCGGCTGTTTGGCTTGTGATTCAGCTGCTGAGGCTGCTGTGCGTGCTGCGAGCCGTGGCATCGCTTCAGGCATCCAATTGAAGGTCCAGTTTACCTTGCTGAAGCGGTAATGTACCGTTGCCCTCCTTCCCTCCCTCCCGCTGCAGAGACCTGCTTGGTATTTTAGGCACACTCCCAAACAGTTTAATTCCTCTCAGACAGGTCTAATGCTTCAATCAATACCCTTCGTTTAAATGAATCCCCTGCCCTTTCCTGACTCACTAAAGTTGGCTGGATTAGATAGATTATGAGGGCTATCAAGATACACTCTTGGGCTCCTTTTTGCAGCTGTGCATTTTTTATGGAGGGTTTTATTGTTTGCAGTGTGAGATCAAAGATGTCATTATTCGATGGTGATGTCTTACAAGTCTGACCCATTAAAAGGAAACTAGGCCTGTGGCCTTAATTACTCTGATAATATAAAAGAAAAGTGTTAGTGTGCAGTCAGAGGGGTGTAGTCAACATGGAACATTTACACACTGATGGAGACAGAGCACATCTACATTCCCCTCTGCTCCTCCATGCACAGAGTTGAAGTTATTATTTACCTCTGATTGTCCAATCAGATGCTCTTTGTCTTATTTTCATTAAGTGCTTCATCTATTAAAAATGCTGATTAGGCCGGGAGGAAGACCTGGAGCTCCATTATCGCTGAGAAGCAGTGGGGTAACGTGTGAGAGTAATGTGTGCCCCATTGGTTACAGCTCTCTAACTTTACCCAATAGGCAGTCTGCAGCTCATGAAACTAATCAGAGACAATCAGAGAGCTGGGACAGGACAATCAAGCACTGGAAAATAATCTGAAGGTCTTGCATTCTGTTGTGGATTGTTAAAAGTACGTTCTTTTTTTTATATTACCTTTTTTGCCCAGTTCTTTCAAACAGGTTTTCATCCCAAGTCGTCATATGTTGCTGCTTTGTCAGTGGGCTTCCGCGTCCACATATTACGCTCTTGGTATCTTTCTTCATCTATTCGTTAACTGTTAGCTTTCCAGGGGACGACTCCCGATGCCAGGGTGTCAACAAAAGTACATAGTTAGGATTTTGCAACAAAAGCATGTGACAACCAACGCCTGGAGGCATGGATGGTTAGATTTAGGCAAAAAGGGGCATGTGGTTAGGTGTAGGAAAGAAACATTACATTCAGACAGGAAGTAAACACGAGACTCCCAGGTGAAAGTCCAAGATTTGTTGGATCTGTCCTATAGGGACTGGTGTGCTCCTTATATCACGTAGTTATCAGCAGCATAATTCAACCTGATGCTGTCCAGCAGCGTATCATATGGGCACAACAGGTTCCCATTGTCAAGCCATGCTGTCATGCGATGTTGTCAACTGACGCCACCAGCCAGCATATCATGCTGAAGTGGCAGGTGTCTTAGCATCAGGATTATATACCGAAATCACTGCAAAACCAGCAGTATTTGATGACTTGAGAATGAGAACGGTCTGTTTTTTTTCAGTGTTGGGATATGACCACGGGTCTCTCAAGTACTGCACAGAAGCTCAGTTTGAGTTAGATTTTGTTGCCTTCTACCATTTCCATTTTATGCCACTTTACTACTTACTGGCCAGATCTCTGAATAATTGCCCATATCTCTAGTACTTGAGGGATTTAAATCAACCTGCTGTGTTGCACGGCAGCTGTTTCCTCTGTTTGAAGAAACAATTAAGCAACTAAATATTTGCATAAAAATGGCTGCAAATAGCTTTACGCGTTGTTGTCCAGCATCTTTAAGAAGAAAAGTTGACATACAACACAAATACATCTTAAGTCTAAAAATGTCTTTGATCATTGTGAAAAATATTAAGTTGCTGGAAAACGCAAGCATAGCCTCTTAACTGGCCTTTTCTCTGGAGTTATTGACAGCTCTTGTTAGAAATCACACATATCACATTTTAACCTTTGACTATCAAATGAAATATGATGCATTATAATATTTTAACTAATTAAAAATAAAAGCAGAGCCTGACTGAAAGTTTCCAAGTGGTTTTGTATAAAGGACAATATTAGCTTATTGCAGATAAGGATTGATATTGGTTACATTTGGCACTGCATTGCTAAAGATATGACTTTGTTCTTATGCTGTTAAATGTCCTGCTCGGAACATAGCTTGGTCACTTTTCTTTTTGTTAAACCAAATATTGATATTAGCATCAGTCTCTGAACCAACCTGATTAAAGCAGATTATCTTTGATTTTTGGTATTGAACTCACTCAAAAAATATAACATAGGGTATTTAAACAAGTTTTTGTTCATCAAAGTATGGTTACTTAAAATGTTACTAAAGATGCAAATACAACTTGCCTGCTGGAGAAGAGGTCATGAAAAGATTGTGGAGTCAGAAAGATTCAGCAGTTTCAGTTTGGTAAAGAGCTTCTCATTTAGCTGAATGCTCTTCGTCAGAGAGGACTGTAAAGACTATGTAAAGAATGTGTAACAGCCAATAGCAGCCATTATAAAGCTTCATTAACCAGTAACAGCACTTAGCAATTAGTGTCTAACAACCAGGAGCTCCAAGATCTATTTAATGCAGGATTCCAAAATGGTAGATGATGAAAATGTCCCTGAATCTGAATAATCACACAACTTCAGTGTCTACCATAAGTACAGTGTATACACTGTAAGCAGTAAGGTGTTATTGGTTGTCCTTTTTATCATTTTTTTGATAAAAGTGTATGTACTGTATATATAATAACAGCTTTTCTGTGGATCCCACTGGGAAAAAAGAGAGAAACATGGATGTCAAGGCCTGTTTCACACGGCACGTGTCAGGAGCGCGAGACATCAGCTTCGCTGAGCAGCAGTGTGTTTCATGGATATGGTGTTCACACATGCAGCGTTGTTGCAACATCACTGCTGCATCACGGCCCGCAGATATTAGTACTGTATTTCCACATTTATAAGCACAATTTCAACTCATTTCTAAAGTTATACAAGCTCCTGTATTGCCGACAACACGGTCCTGTGAATGTTTCAAAATGAAATGCATTTTATCAGTAACTGATGGGATTCTGTCCACAGAGACGCTGTCCAAGGGCTTTTGTTTTGCAAGGGAAGCGGGGAAGTTGGAGTAAGACGTCTTTGTATTTCCTCATCTATGTGACAGAGAGTGACTTTTAAACTGCAGTAAAAAGTGGTATAGAGAAAATATAATCATCAAAACATCATTTTCACCATCTATTCTTGCTGACAAACGTGAGCGTCATAAAAAAATGGCAAATAACCGTTTATGTAGATGTGCTGCAGCTGACACACAGCTGAGAGGTGCCTCACAAGCGCTGCTCAGGCAGCCAGTGGGCATTCTCATTTGATAACATGGGCGCCAAAACAAAAAACACCATGCTCAGCGTTGCTTACGCTCAGTTGCAATGGGCCTCAGGTTTTATTTAAAGGGGCCCTTGTAAATTTCAAAGGAAGGTGTGACCCACACAGAATGTGTTCACATTGGTTTGAAAATGTATTTTTTTTGTAATATAATGCTGTTTAAGGGGAGTATCAAAAGTAGAAGTTAATGTCATGTTATGACACAAAGGGGCCACTAGGTGGCGGTAGTAGAATGTTGAGTGGCCGGGAGCGTCTCTTTCTCGGTGGAGCGGAGGCTCCTCATTCATATGAGAGCTGCCATGGTGAAAGCAACAACTTCTGCTCCTCGTTTCTTCTGTTATATACAGGTTGGTCCAATGTTAAACAAGTCATAACAAGTAACAAACATGATTATTAGTGTGATTAACATGATTAGAATGTCGTAAAATAAGGTTCGTAGCCTTAGCGTGTGTAGATTGTGGAAACCGTCTCAGTTTGTTTATCTGCGTTAGCATCGGAGGGCTAATGGCTGCTGCCCAGTGTAGTGCTAAATGTGTACTCCCGCTGTATGAGATATCCCGCGCACAGGTTATTCTTCTCTTCTGTGTGTTTAAATTGTTATGTATGTTGCATTTCCGGTGTTTCAGATTGTACTGTGTTGAGTTGAACTGTTGTTTACTACTGTGTGTATCAGCTCTCAGGAAGTTAAATGGGTGCCTCATTGATTGAGATGTTGTGAACAATGTGAAATGAATGACAGAGTAATGTCAGTAATGGGAAAGGGTTTGTATTCCTGGTTAAACATGGTTTAATACTGTATGCTATATTTACAGGGTTTAATACTGTATGCTATATTTACAGGGTTTAATACTGTATGCTATATGTGTACTTGAAGCATTTTGGTGAAACATTTTGAGTATTTGAGAGCATAATAGAAAGATGGAAATATTGTGTTTATTTTGAATAAATTCAAACGAGAGCTGCCATGGTGAAAGCAACAACTTCTGCTCCTCGTTTCTTCTGTTATATACAGACAGTTATATACAGTAATCTGCCTGCTGGCCCCATCACCTGGGACCTGCAACAAAGGAAACTGAATTATTTCAAGCTACATTGTCACTAAGTCCATTTGGTGTCACACTGTTCCAAACACTGGTCTCCTTGTGGAAAGTCCTGTATTTGTTTGACTATCTGCCACCTGCACTCTTACATGAACCTTTGCTCTTTATACTAACTCTGTCTTGACTCCTGTCAACATGTTTGTCACTGATTGCAGCCTTTTTGATTACGTATGTTATAAACACATTTCTCACACATGATTAAATGCATTATAAAAATTCTGGTGCATTACTTTAGTATACATGTGAAAAGTATGTGAGAACACGTTCATTTACATTCAGACTTTTAAAATACCGCCACTGTGACAGTGCTTTTGGCATATACGCTGCTCGACAGTGTCAGGTGAGAACACGGCTGCACAGAACCGGTTGTGGTCTTATTATGCACTGGCGATGGCCATGTGGCACCTGTGGCTCCTCATGAGAATGCGATTGCATGGAACCTGTCGTATCCGCATGAAACACAGCAGGACTGCGTCAGGTCGAAACGCTGCCTGTAATGACATAATATAAACAGCCCAAGGGCCAAACAACAAACAGTGAGTGCTGAATGTGCTGAATGAATGCTTCGCAGCAGGCAGAGATTTTTATCTCCTTTGCAGCTGAATGTCACAGCTAATCAGATCGATGATTGAGAGAAGATATTTGCAGATTTTTGTAAGTGAAAAAGAGTTTTAGGCCCAGCAGAGTGAACGGTTTAGTTTCCCTTTCAATGCCCCTGATGTCCTTCTGCTCGTCTCTGCCGCTACTGCACTAAAATAACTGGTGTTTTAAAACCGCTCCTAATTACCAGTTTAGCTCAATTGCAACTATAGCGGGACAAATTAGATTATGGTGACCCGCCATAGTCTTGGTTATTAAAGAGAAATATTGCACGAAGTCCTCCATTGTGGATGCTGTGTATGTGACACTAGTGTTGCTAGGAATCCAGAGAAGTATTTGGAGGCGTGTTTAGTGATGTAATAAAGTGGCTCTGGTGCCGGAGGAAAATCAAAGTGGTTCTTAAGAGGTTCCTATGTGGAACCAGCACCAGCACCAGCACCAGGTTCAGTTTGATGGAAAAGGGCCTTTAGAAATGCCAACAGTGGCAATGATGTGTTGAGGCCCAGACTGCAGGGGCTGAAGGTAAGTGCTTCTATAGCCATCCATCACCTGCTTTGAATGTCACATCACTTTGTGCGTTCTCACTGAACGTTGCCATCAGATTTACAGTACATTGCTGGTGCAGAATAGATCACAAAGGAATTTAATATGCAAATGACAACTCATTGTGACTAATGTTTTGGTGTGACATTTCGGACATTGGAGAAGATCACATGTCCTTAATGTCATCTCCATTGTCTATTGACTGGATGGTGATATGACTATGATTTCCTCACATACATTTTGCTAATCAGCAGTGTTATCCAGCTCAAACTAGAGAGATTCATTCTGGTTCCTCTGTGAACTTGCATAAGATATGTCAACTGTGCATTGACATTGCACTCGCTGAGTGCTTTTAGTATACCACCTGGTTATGTAATAATTATCTAGGAAGTAATTATTCATAAAATGAGCAGTACATCACATCATCTCTTTACCCTGGAAAACTCTTCCACAAATACTGCAGAAGTGCCTCAGCTCCACAACCTGTCTGTTTACAGTTGATGTTGTTTTCCTCTCATCTACTCATAAAATCTGTTCAGTCCTTTTTAATGTGCATATATGATGGGTCATTTCATGCTCAGCATATTAGAGCCTACATTTCTTCAGTTTGTGATTTTTTTTATTTGGGAAATATTCTGTTTTAATATAAGTTGATCAAAAGCCAGTGAAAAGTGGTTCACTATTAGGTATCCAATAATGGATTAAACTCACCAAACAATATGTAAGGTTTCATCAAGCAAATAGCCATCATGACAAAGGACAAGGTGTTGGCACAAAATTGATTGTATCCTGCTGAGGTCATTTAACCCATTGTGGTATAACCTGCATCCATGGTTTGAATACTCACAGAGGACGAGGATTCAGCCCACTGCTGTGCTGCAGACATTTCTCCCTGCCTAATGTGTCAGTATCAGCTTTCACAACAGGATCAGGCTTAATCTTTTTGGCACTAAAATTTTGTTGGGATTTTATACTTGCTGTTCTTCTATTTACTTGGAGGAGCAATTGCTTTAATAAAGTATGGAAGCCTTTTTTTTTTTTTTTTTACATTTGTGCATGTTTGTTGTAAATGGTTAATGGACTGCACTTGTATAGTGCTTTCTAGTCTTATTGACCACTCAAAGTGCTTTCACACTACATGTCACATTCACCCATTCACACACACACATTCACACACTGGTGGCCACCTGCTACTCAATAACCATTCACTCACACTTACACTCCAATGACACAGTATTGGGAACAATTTGCAGTCAAGCATCTTGCCCAAGGACTACTTTGACATGTTGACTGGAGGAGCCGTGGATTGAACCGCAGACTTTCTGATTATAGTATTGTGATTGGTGGGTCTATTTGTCTTTTAAACTATACTCTAAACAGTAATGTAGACTGCAATAATAGTTATTAAAGTAGGTTTGGATAGTGGAGACAAAAATGGAAAATTATGCCGATGCGAGTGCCTCAGCAGCCACTTCATGCCATCCCTGCATTGGTGCTCCGCCACCCCAGTAAAAACAAATGTAGACACACCACTGGATGACAGGAAACCTCCTACTGCTTCCATCTTGCCTCCAGTGGGGAATCCCAGATAGTGATGCTCAATGAGAGACATTATATATATATATATATATATATATATTATATATATATATATTTATTTATATATATATATATTTATTTATATGTATATATATATGTATATATATATGATCCATCCGTCACTAGAACATAAAACAAGAAACTTTGTCATTTTGTAGTCCACGTTACATAAAAATGATTTTGTTCTAGCCTGTATATTATATTCCATTGTGTGCTTTTAATTTCCTGCAATTGATTACTTGTCTCTAGACCAAATGTATATTCTTTATTTCTCACCAGGATTTATTAATCTAATCCTGTGTGCACTAACCAGTAACTACATCCCTTATTGCACCAGGTTACATAACGGAGAAACAGCACATGTTCTAATATCTTCATTGAGTATTGATTGAATCTAAATGACTTCCCCTCTGATTCTGCCCGATGAAGGTTTCTCATTAAGTGACCTAGCAGTGATGAATGATATACAGGCAACAGAGGCTGGATTGAAGGGGTGGCAGGAGAGAGGGAGGAGGGTAGAAGGGAGGGAGGGAGGTCATTACTGAGCAGCAGATATGAAAGGACATCAGGTCTTTGCGAATGTTGGAGGAAGAATCTCATTCGGAAGAGAGAGATGGGAGAATGGAGTGCAGTGTTAGAGGATGAGAGATGTGCAGAGATTTTCTATTGCTGAGGCTGAGTCGCTCGTCTATAGTGCAACTCTTGTTCTCTCCCAGCAGTGAATGAGATGTGTTCTTGCCTCCTGTTCTAAACTCCTCTGTCTTTCCTCCATGCTGAGCAGCTGCATGTCTTCTCTTTTATTACTGCGCAGTGGACATGAAAAGAGTAAAAGCACTCAGGCTGCATGAATCCCATTTTTTACTAAATCATGTAAAATGTCAATTTGCAATGTTGTCATGGAGAGAACTGTCCTTTTTCACTTGGGTAAGAACATTTTTCAGATAAAATACTATCATCATCAAAATTCTATCAGACATTTTTGGTAAAATTGAATTATTCATATCTTTGTATTCTGTGACAACTAATTGACATAATGTGAGGTGTTATTTTTTTAAGTTTCATGCATTTTTGGACTTTTGGAGGTCAATGTATCAAAACTTCTCAGAACACAGAAACATATTAGAGTTAAAGGTCAATAATTATATCATGTGTGTTAACATTGTGGCATTCCATGCATTGACAATGAGATGATGCATTTTCATCATGCATCCGACAATGTGCATTTGTTGACATCAGAGTAGAAGCATCCACAATAGATGCAGAAGGACACCTAACTCATAATATATCGACGTGGGAGTCCTGACAAAGCTGCAACATGTGATGAGTTGGGTTGAGAATGTAATTTCATGACAATCTAGCTAGAGCTTGTGATATGTGGACCAAATGCATAGAAGAATGACTTTGTACAATTAAAGTCTGCACTAGTAGCAAAATATCACTTGTATGTTTTTGCTGAGTAAATATTAAAATCTGTGCAAGAAACATAAAACCCAGTACACAACTGGATAAACAACCCTGTAACAAAGCAGGTAACAACAATCAGTCATTTTATTGATGAGTGAAGAGAGGTAATAGGTATCTCTTTTCTCTGTGTCAAATAGGCTAAACGGTGACAACCTCTCCCAGGCATGTGTGTGTCATCATGAGGCAATAAAGGACTGTCAGCTGGCAATAGAGCCTAAAAGAGAGGGGGATGAACAGATTAACGTCACAGCAACTCCAGCAATCTTTACACCTCAGACAGGCTTAACAACAGATACTATCTAATTAATCATAAAATCCGCAATTCTGCTACTTATCCATCACGGCTGTCTGGTTATATATGAGAATGTGTACACTGGGGAGAAGACACTGGATTGGTAATCGATGGGTGCTCACACAGCACTTCATCCCTCTTGTGTGTGGATGTAGAGTCAAGCAGATGCTCTCACTGAGCATTCCTGGCATTATCCATCATAAAACATTTCTATATCACACTTATCAGCTTGACACTTTGCTTTGGAAGGGTTTGTGCCTGAATAAGAAGAATAAACTGAATGAAAATATACAGCCTGATGAGTGGAGTCCTTTCTCTCAAATACAATTTGTGTTGTGAGTTTTAACGTCCAGTCTGAGACACTCCACACCTCACAAATGTTGCAACAATCAGAACAGGAGCAGTCACCAAGTTGTCCACTCCAATCTGCACATCTAACTGTAACAGATGTACTGTAAAAAAACATGACCAAGGTATGAGCAAGTGCCAGAGCGAGAACCACACATCAGCAACTAGCTGAAAGAGGGCATAACTCCACCTACCGTGGTGGAGTCGGACTTCCATCAATAAATGGATTATCCCCCGGTGCTTGGTGCTGGGACAAGGACAGCAGTTCAATTAAAAGGCCTAACTGAGCAATAACTGTAGCTCCACTTGACTGTGCATGGAAATGTACTGAGTTATGTGCCTACACATTCATGTTTAGTCAACTCTGTTCTTTATTAAATTTGTCTTTGTTAACACAAATGATTTTTTCTTTCATTGCCATGGAGAGATTGCTGTTTCAGATCATTTTTCCATGTGAAGTCCCTCAGGGTTCAATCCTTGCCCTAATGTGTTCTCTCTGTTCATGATGCCACCCAACTACAACATGCAGAAAAAAAGTACTGGCAAAAAATAGAAAGACTAGACAATTTCATCTAGTCAAATAATGTACAGACATAATTGAGATCACATAGGAATATTCAGCAACATCAGACAGCAGGTCACTGCATCAAACCAAGCCCGTCTGTGAGTCGGTCACACTGTCCAGCCTGTTTTCATTCCGAAATGCATCATCTATCACTTTGTTAGTGATTGAGGCATAAGATTAAGCCACTTTCTGCAGTGGTATGATAAGCCGCAGGGCTTTCTCAGTTTGTAACACAGTCAGATGGAACCTTTTGCTGTGTAATACACTGCCAATTGGCCAGGCAACACCAGGCGCAGCAGTATGATATGTGGACAGGCAGCAACAGTTGATAAAGCGGCCAAACGGACCCTGTCGTGGCTGTATGATACACCGCTGGACTATGTCAGGTTAAAACACTGATGCTAACAATGTTATGTAAGGTACACAAGGGAGTCTATAGGTGGAAGGGGGGTTGTTGGATAGGTCTGAGAAATCCTGGACTTTCACCCAGGAGGTTGGTGTTAGCGTCCCATTTGGATTAAGAGCCAAACCATGATTTTTTTTTTCTTTTCTAAAACCTTACCAGCAGCTTTTGTGCCTAAAACTAACCACCCATGCCTTAGTAGCCTAATATATACCATGTGAATTTGTTGGCCTCCCTGCTTGGTTGCATTGTGCTTTTGTTGGTTGTGGGCCCCAAAACAACAGACACAGAAGGATATCTAGAGCATAATATGTGGATGTGGAAGTCCACTGAAGGCAGCAAAATGTGATGACTTGGGATGAGAAGATGTTGCACAATCCAAAAGATTTTCTGGTACAATACTCAGACTTCACAGTTCACATTAGGAAGCCAGGATTTAAGACTATAAGACATAGTCAATTTACATAAAAAATGTACCTGTAGCCCCAAAAGCATGCCAATGATATTCTGATCCTCTCATGGATTTACCTGGCTTCTCCTTTCCCTTGTTGTTTTTCTCTCCACAATTATCAAAGCCTGAAAAATATGAGAAAGGACGAGGAGAGGATTGTGGATTGTCAAAAGTGGATTGACATTTTGCTCCACAGTCCCCGTGGATAAACTCGACTGACATTGGTGATCCCCTGACTTTTCCTCAGTGCCACAAGTAGGTTGACATTTTTGGTTCATGTTGAAATGGCTCTATCATTATTGGATGGATTGCCATTGGGTTTAGACATTTTTTCTTTTTAGGATGAATTGAAATGACAATGGTTTTCCTTAGACTTTTTTCAACTGGTGCCGTTATAGATAGATAGATAGATAGATAGATAGATAGATAGATAGACAGATATACTTTATTGATCTCAAAACTGAGAAATTGGGATATAGCAGCGCCATGCAGTAAGAACAAGAGAATAAAGAGCACACATTATTAATAGAATATAAAGGAATGTGCTTAAAAAAACTAAAAAACTAAGAGACTGTACATATATACATATATACATACATATTATCATCATCATCATATTATTATCATGTCCAGTTTATTTTATTTTTTTTAGTTTATGACTAAATACCCGCTATTCCCATCAGTCTCAGCAAGAAGTTTGTGTTAACTCAAGGGTAGGCAGTTTTTTTGGTTTTTTTTTAGCTTTACTGTTGCACTGGGTTACTGTATGGGGCTGGTACATATACGGGGCTGGTGGGGGGGGGGGGCTTAGGACAAAAAGGGGAGAGCTACAGTAGGAGGGCGTATTTTGAAATTTTTCAGTTAACTATTAGGATTTGAACCATTCAGTCCAATAAAATTTTGGAAGTCTATTGTACCCCCATTTAAATTAGCAGAGCACTAAACCAGAGGTTTGGCTGGTTTACCTGCACATGTCTTTGGAAGATTTGAGGACTTTCATACCACGTAAGGAAATGTACAAACTGGCTAACTAGCGTCAAGACAGTCTTCTGGTTTCTCTTTTTGAATGATGATTACAGATGACCGTTGCTATGGGCTGAAGATGACCACCAGCGCAGGCATTATACCAGTTTAACACTAGCATGTTAGCGTTGTATGCTGACATTATATGTTTTTGGTCAGAGGACCACCTAAGTGCAGCCTCACAGAGCTGCAGACATGATTGTAGACTCTTTTGTAAAATCAATTTCAGAGTTCAAGGTTTTCTTTTTGGACAGAGCTGTATGCAATATATCATTCTTGTGATTAAACCTGCTTCAAGCAACCAGATATGCGTTGTCCAGAATAATCACCTCATGAGACTCGTCTTACTTTTGACTTAAGCCAAGTTCCCATCCAAATTTTTATTTTTTTTTTATTTCCAGAAAATTGTTTTAAGAAAATGTTAATTAATGCTTGCTTCCATCAAATATAGTGTGATTATTCAACATGCTGTCATTTTGCAGTGGAATTCCATGTGTAGATGCTACGCTCTATATTAAGATCTATGCTATTTTGGTCCAGGATACTGCTACTTTGATGTCAACACAAGCACATGACAGAATTATGCGAGACATCAACAGAAGCACATGCTGGCATGTATGGTTAGGATTAGGGGAGGGAGGCACACGGTAAGATGTAAAAAAAAAAAACCCATCGCATTCAAAGTGGTATTTCGTATTCAGTAAACAGTGGACTCCTGCATAAAAATCAGCGGTTTGTTGGATTATTCCACCGCCCCTCCTGCCCACCCCAGGGACCTTTGTGCTTCTTATACTACGTTGTTACTGGCAGCATTTTAACCAGGTGCCATTCAGCGGTGCATCACGCCATCCACTGGCGTGTAATAACACAGCAACAGATTCTGTCCGTCTGCATTCTCAGCTGCCGCCATCGAGCGGCATATTATGGACCCAAAAGGTGGCTTTTGGTGTTGTAATCTTACACCAAAAGCCCTGTAAAAGCAGCTGAATTTTACCGTTTAACATGAGATCGGGTTGGATTCTATGGAGATAAATGGTTGATGGAGTTAATATCCAGGCATGGCCATTAATCCATTGCAGAAGAAGAGGACACAGTGGAATAAAATATTTAAAAGAGTCAAACCTCAAACAATTGAAAACCTGAAAATACTGAACCCCAATTTGCTCCTGATGCAGCGTGTGAATGGTTACCACCTAGTAGGTAGCCTCTGCCTTTACTGTGTGAATGTGTATGTGAATGGGTGTATGTGACATGTCCCGTGAAAGCACTTGAAAACACTTAAAAAAGCGCTATCACTACATGATAGAGCCATTTAAACATTAACCAAAAATGTCAACCTACTAGTGGCACTGAGGAAAAGTCAGGGGATCACCAAAATTGCTACAGTCCATTTACCATATGGCAGCACATGTTTACAGTGAATGTGATATGTAAATACAATAAAATCTGGATATGAAGAGAGAACTACTTGGTGGAAAGGCTTTGAATTTCGTGGCTCTGTTGTGCATTTTAAAGCCCGTGCCGATGGAGGTGTGGAGCAGACAGGGCTGACTGATTCTGATTTTTTTTCATAATACTCTCAGTCTGTCATCATGCAAAACCTGCAGTATTGCAGATGATGATGAAAGAGAGCTGAGGCTGTTGGTACTGTGCCAACACTGTGAGTAATGTAGCCTACCAGTCCAATATGTTGGTGATAATAGGACACACTGTGTGAGCCAGAAAGGCTGCATCCTATAACTAAGCTTTTGTCCACACCACGACTCACATCAGTGCCCGTGCACACACACACAGACACACAAATACAAACAATAGGCAGAGGCTCAGAGTGCAGGCAGATTAGAGGAGCCAACTGGACTCCACAGAGCTGAGTCAAGGTCGAATGAAAGAAACAAAGAGAGCCAGACCACCAACTTTCAACACAGGATCCCTTCTCACTGCAGAGCACATCCTTAATGAACTGCTTTACATTCTAAAGACAAATCCTGCACGAGAGAGACAGATGTTTTGGTTTTCTGTCCTGACTAAATGTATTTAAACAATCTTAAACTGAGGGGTGTGATGTTGGACTGAACATCAGCACGGCTGGGATTCAGTCATAGGCATCAGTCCATAATTGAAGAGCTGAAGATAATCACAGTCGTGCTCATATTCGGCACAACAGCACAACCTCAAGTGTGATATTTTTTTTATACAACAGTTCAACAGTCACCACTCATAAGATAACAGTCACAAGCGATGCCAGCTTATGATTTATTTGTTTCATAACAATTTATTTGGCTCTGCCAACACAAATATTTCCAAAACTGGACTGGGACTGGACTGTTGCCAAGCAACATTCCGGCACACTAATTTCCTACTTTGTGTAGGTGGACACTGTACCACAGGCCAGTTATTCTGTCTCATGTACATTCATCTGTATGTGTCAGTTCATTGTGCAACCAGTGAATAAAGAGTCTGTTGACAGTCACCTTGGTGGCTGTCATAGTATAGTATGTCATTCAACAATCATTGAAAAGTCATAGCAAAGTACATTGTCAGTAAATAATAAAAGAAAAATAATATAGATTCTCATCCAAAATGCAACAAAAACATCATAGTATAGTATGGGCCATAGAATATTTTGGGGTAAAATATACAATAAGATACATAAAAATATAAATAAAATATAAAAATAAAAATATAAATAAATATAAAAAGAATAATAATATAATGTATCATACTAAACATAAAAACAAAATTCAGAAAACAGCAGTCTTAAATACCACTTGCTAGCCAAACACACAGCTAATGGGCTGAGCCCTCCTCCTCCTTGCCACAGGCAGACTACAGTGGACCTAATGCACGTAGCCAGACAGCGGGACACTGAACATGAAGTCAGCACACTGACCACCGATGCACGCTACATGACTGCAGCGGCTAGGCGCTCCTGTTTGAGTATGCACCCTGCGTCGCAGATAGCCTCCAACGAGCCATCACAGTTTCTCTACATAAATATGCTGAAGTTTTATCTTCAGTATATTTTTCAGCATGCAGTTAGGTTACTCTGGAGAGTAATTGTTAGAGAATAGAGTAAGTGTCTTTAATCTGGATTGTTGCAGGAATAACATACGTACATTTGCATAAAACAAGCATATTTGTCCTCTCCGATATTGATAAGAGTACAAAAAAAAAAAAAGGACCCTTGAAGGTACCTTTAGAACAGAAAAAAAAGTGTGATTAATTTGCGATTTACTGCAAGTTAACTATGGACAATCATGCAATGAATTGCAGTTAAATATTTCAATCGACTGACAGCCCTACCAAAAATAGAAAGAAAGGTTATAGTGTGTATAGTATAGTATAGTGTGTATAGTACGTAGTATGTCCTTTAAATTCATCAAAAACAATATAGTCTATTGTGTTGTCCAAGAATTATGAAAAATGTCATGGTATAATATGTCATCCAAAATTCACGAAAAACGTCATAGTAAAGTATGTTGCCAAAGATCATATAAAACTTCATAGTGTAATATGTCGTCCAAAAATCTTTAAAAAATGTCATAGTATAGTAAGTCATCCAAACACCATGAAGAACATCACACTATATTATGTCATCCAAAAATTATTAAAAAATGTGATACTATCGTAGGTCGTCCAAAAATCTTTAAAAAAGTCACAGTATGGTATGTTGTCCAAAATTCATAACAATATCATACTATAGTATTTCGTCCAAAACAAGCAAAGAAAAAGCATGTCATTCTGTTGTATGATGTCCATAAATCATGAAAACATCATAGTATAATATGTCATCCAAAAATCATAAAAAAATGCCATTCTATTTATTGATGTCCAAAAACCATAAAAAATGTCATATGTGTTTTAAAAATCATGAATAACATCATAGTATAATATGTCATCCAAAAATTATGAAAAAAGTCAAATTATAATATGTTGTGCAAAAATCAGAAAAAAAGATCATATTAAAGTATGATGTCAAAAAATCATTAAAAAATGTCATACTATTTTATGATGTACAAAAATTATAAAAAAAACTCATAATATAGTCAGCATAGTCATAGTATAGTATGGCTTCAAAAAATCATAAAAAAGTGTAGTAATTCCATCTAATAATAATAATAATAACTTTATTTGTATAGTGCTTTCAACTCAAAGTCCTTTACAGAAACACACAACAGATAAAACCATAAGGCAATAACGGATAAAAACAATGACTAAGAATTAAAAACAATGGCTAAGAATTTAAAACAATGGCTTAGAATAAGAACAGTGGCTAAGAGATAAAAACCATGACTAAGAAAAATAAAAATAAAAATAAAAACAGTGGCTAAGAAAATAAAATAAAAGCCAAGATAAAATAATGGCTAAGAACTGGTTAGGAGTCATATACCATAGAAAACGAGTGGGTCTTTAACTTAACTTTGAACACCTCTACTGTGCAAGCTTGCCGTATGTCAGTGGGGAGAGCATTCCATAAAGGGAATGAAAAGCCCGTGCACCGACTGTCCTCTTTTTAGTTCTAGGGACAGTCAGCAGACCCGTCCCCTGGGAGCGCAAGGACCTTGCTGGTTCGTATGGAACAACCAGTTCCTTTAAATATGATGGTCCAATGCCATTCACAGCTTTATAAGTTAAAAGAAGTGTCTTAAAATCAGCTCTAATATGAACTGGAAGCCAATGGAGAGAAACTAGCACTGGAGTAATATGATCATATTTTTTTGCTCCTGTCAGAATGCGAGCTGCTGCATTCTGAACCATTTGTAGGCTGTGAAAGCTCTTCTTTGGCAAGCCAGACAGGAGAGCGTTACAATAATCCAGTCTTGAAAACACAAATGAGTGAATAAGAACCTCGGCATCATTAAAGGACAACAAAGAGCGGATCTTAGCAATCCTCCTAAGATGGAAGAAGGCTATTTTTGTCACCTCTCGTATGTGGGAGACAAATGTAAGAGACTGATCAAAGGTCACGCCAAGGTTTTTAACAGTGTCCTTGCACTGAATGATGCCATCATCTAAGGTGCAGCCAGCGATGTTGTTTAGATGATTTAGTCTCCCTGAACCAATCACCATCATCTCAGTCTTGTCCGAATTTAAACATAGGAAGTTTACTGCCAGCCAGCTCTTCACCGCAGCCAAACAGGCCTCAAGCTTCAGTATATCCGAGCAACTGTCAACAGTAATTGGTGCATACAGTTGCAGGTCGTCCGCATAACAATGGAAGGCAATCCCGAAAGAACGTATAACATCACCCAATGACCCCAAGTATAAAGAAAACAACAAAGGACCAAGGACAGACCCCTGTGGAACCCCATACCTGACTGTCCGCTTCTCCGATATTACATTGTTGTGTTGGACACACTGAGATCTGTCGGACAAATATGATTTTAACTACTCGAACACTCTGCCTGAGATTCCATACATGTTTTTAAGCCTGTCAAGCAATATACCGTGATCCACAGTCTCAAAGGCAGCGCTTAGGTCCAACAGTAGAAGAACTGATGTTGAGCCTGAGTCAGTTGCCAATAGCAAATCATTCAGGACCTTTGTGAGTGCTGTTTCTGTAGAGTGATGGGACCGAAATGCAGACTGTAGTGGCTCAAAGTAATTATTGCGTGACAAGAAATTCACAAGTTGTTTTAAGACAACTTTCTCAAGGACCTTAGACAGAAATGCCAGATTTGAGACTGGCCTGTAGCTTACCAAGGAATTTGGGTCTCAAGTCCATCAGGCCTCAACAAATCTGAGAGCGAGCGCGAGAGAGAGAGAGAGAGCGAGAGAGAAAACAAATAGAATTTTTTACTTTCTCTGACCCTTCAATATGCAAGCCTCAGTTTGTGAAGTAGGTAACAGCACTACTTACCACTTGAATGGTCGTCCTTCTGTTTTCAATTGTTTTTCTATCCCTCGGTTAAATTCTTCCACTTAAATGAATTAGTAACACAAACAACATAAACACTGCTGGGTTAACCAGCAGATGCTGCTTTTTGAATTGTTTCAAATATGAAACAATTAAAAAACTAATGTTGACAGCTTTTACAACATACCGTTACCTTTCCTTACTTTAAAACTGAACATACAATGTTTTTTGTTAAGAAATGTTGTCAACCAATAAATGAAGAAAGAAGAAAAACATAATTAAATTAAAAAAATAAAAAAGAGAGAAAAGAAAAAAACTAGAAAGAAGAAAATAATGGATGAGAATGAGGAATTGTTGAGAGCTACAGCAGGACCCTCAGATCCGGGGCCACGGGTATGGGTCAAAGCGCTTTTAGATCAATAGGCCCAACAGTTTCAATAGCTTTTAACACCAGTCCTGCAGCATGTGACACCAGAGCAACAAGCAATGACAAGAGCAATGTCAACAGTGCCAAGTAATCAAAGTCAGTATGCTGGTGTAACCCCTCCTCCACCAACATTAGAACCTCCAGGGCAAACTAGCAGGTGGACATACAGTTTGCAGCAGAATTAGAGGTATTTGGGAAGAGGTCACACAATGCAGGTCAACCTCCTACCTCAACCACTCATGACCCAGCTGTGCGACACAGAGATGAGCGAATGCCTTCCACTCCAGCACGCAATGCTTAACACGAGCAATATGAAACTCATGGCAACAATGGAAATCGACATGACATGATGCGACAACCGCCCCATAAAGCTTCCAAAGTCAAGCTAGCAACTTATTGTGGCAAAGAGGACTCGGATTAATTTCTGCTCCCCTTTGAACATCAGGCACGCAGGTACGGATGGACTGGTGTAGAGCATGTTGATAAGCTCCATGAGTGCCTTCGTGGGGTTGCTATTCACTATGTCTGCTCCTTTCCGGAACACATCCGTGAAGATTACACCCCCCTTAAAGAACAACTCACACAGAGGTTTGGTGTAAAAGACCCCCCTTCAACTCTGCGCAGGAAGCTGGGAGAGCTTTGTCAAGGAAAATAATCTTCGGCAGTTTGCTGAGGAGGTGCGACACCTTGTGAGCTTGGCTTACTCTGGAACAGACCTATTACTGCTGGACCAGCTAGCTACTGATGCCTTTTTGAACGGGCTGAAGAACCAAAATGTGGCATATGAGGTAATGAATCGTGATCCACAAACACTGGCACAAAAGCGAGCTGAAGCCCACAAAAATAACTTTAAGGCAACCTTGGGCCGTGATGCCGAGATAAGGACAGGAAGGGCTAGACATATCTCCTGGGCAGATAAAGAAGGTGACTTACCTGATGAACTTTTCCCTGCCTTCAGATGTTTACAGAGCCCCAAGTATGTCACTGAGGAACAATTTAAAATGCTGTTGGACAAGGTGGAGCAGCTGCACCTAAAGTTGGAGCACCTGCAGCCGATGGCTAAAGACGGTGGGGGCGTGGAGCGGTATTCATGTTATGGCAACAGAACACAAGAAAAAGAGAGTGGAAAGAAA
This sequence comes from Plectropomus leopardus, assembly GCF_008729295.1. Classification (NCBI taxonomy): domain Eukaryota; kingdom Metazoa; phylum Chordata; class Actinopteri; order Perciformes; family Serranidae; genus Plectropomus; species Plectropomus leopardus. Next base: position 30,768,838 of record NC_056476.1, on the reverse strand, counting down.
CCAGCACTGCAACTGCCCTCTCAAAGCTTGAGAACACAATCACCCAGCCCAAGTCAAGCCAGTAGAACCACCTGTTCCCGTTGTGGGGAAGCAGGGCACATCATGAGAGAGTGAGCCACAAAGATATTCCCACAAGTAGTGAGCAAGGCGCCCCAAGGAGACCTGCAAGTAAGGAGAATCAACTTCCCACCCCGCAGCTAGGACACACAACTAAAAGAGGGCCCAGCCTACAAATGGAAATAACAATATATGGCCTACGTGTTCCAGCAGTTGGAGCAGAAGCCATGGTGATATCCAAAGAGGTCAAAAATATGCTCCCACTCGAGGCATGGAAACCTCTCAGAAAAACCTCTGTCCGGAATGTTGCAGTTGGAAGCAGAATGTGCGCCTTTGTTGAACTGGAGGTGACCCTGGAAATTAGGAGACGGAAATTCAACTGTAAAGTCTTTGTTGGCCAAATCCACAATTCTCTTCTCCTGAGCCTTGACGCAATGCAAGCAGCTGACATGACAGTCTACGCTGGCCGTGTTTGTTGGCAAGGAGCCAGTGCCTTCCTGGGTCATTGATGGCAATGGCTATTCTGTGGCATCTGTGCTCCTGGAAAACAACATTACCCTGCCACCTGAAAGTGAGTGCCTTGTTTGGGGAAAAGTTGATAAGCAAAAGCCTGGGCTCCCAGCAGTTCTGAAACCACTCAACATAACTGAGGCCATCTCTTCAGGAAGTGTTGCCATCTACATGGAACCCATAGTCCCTTTCAGGCTCTGTAATTTCTCCAGTGCCACAGCATCCCTGTCCCTTGGAGTTTGTGTTGGTGTTTTGGTGGAGCTCTTTCCAGATGACCCTCCTATCACATCTGATCCAGAGAGTGGCCACCGGGAAAATGTGCCAGAGGAGGAAAGTAGTGAGAAAGCCAGGCCAGTGGTTGGACAAGTAGCAACAAATGCAGTAGATCTACCATAACACCTGCAAGACCTGTACACATTATCAAGTGGGGCTCTCAGTGATCAGCAGACGACATTGATTGAACTCCTTCAAAAGTACAAGTCTCTCTTTGCAGCCAGTGATACAGACCTTGGCTGTCTCTCTACTGTCACCCATAAAATTGATACTGGGACTGCAAGACCAGTACCCCAACCAGTCCGACGGACACCTCTGGGGTGTCCGTGGGGAGGAAGAGCAGCACCTCAAAGAAATGTTGGAAGCAGGAGTAGTTGTTCCATCCTCCTCTGAGTGGGCATCACTCCTTGTTCGCAAAAAGGATGGCGGTGTCCATTGATGTGTTGACTATTGGCATCTGAATAGCCTTACACTGAAAGACGCTTATCCACTGCCTAAAATAGACGAGTGTCTTGACATCCTGGGAGAAGCCACCGTCTTCTCCACCTTGGATCTCCAGTGTGGATACTGGCAGATTGCTGTGGATCCTAAAGATTGTGGCAAAACAGCATTCATCACCCGGTACGGCCTTTATGAGTACACCAGGATGCCATTTGGCCTTTGTAAGAGCCTTGGAACTGGTCCTCCGAGGGTGTAAGTGGAAAACGCTTCTCATCTACCTGGATGATATACCTGTAATCATCCTAGGCAGTGGGGTTGAGGAAAAATTGCAGCACTTAGCAGACATCTTTGAGTGCCTCCACAGCTACAAGCTTAAGCTAAAACCAAAGAAGTGCTATACTAATCTGTTGAGAGACAGGGTCATTTTCCTGGAACACATGGTCCAGCGAGAAGGAATAAGTGATCAAAGATGCACGAGAGAAAATACTTGCTCTGTTGGCCACAAATAGAACTTCACCAAGGAGTTATGCACTACTGTTGGGAGAATGCGGACAGATGTAACCCATTCCTGCTGTTATTGATCTCTGCCTCACTGCAAACCGAAGTCATGCAGGTTTGCCATGACCACAGTCTCACCACAGTCTGGACATTTGGGAGAGGCGAAGACCCTGCAGTGTCTGAGGCAAAGCTACCATTGGTACACATGGAAAGTGATCTTTGTAAATACATTCAACGATGTCCCCAGTGCAAAGCCCGGAAATCAAGCAGTCCTACATGAAAGGCCAGGCTGCAGACTTACCAGACAGGAGCACCTATGGACCGGTTGCACCTTGATGTACTGGGTCCATTTCCCACCTCATCCTCTGGGAATAAGTACATCTTGGTCATCATGGATCAGTTCATCAGCTGGGTGGAGGCATTCCCTATCAAAGACCAAGGAGCAGAAACCACAGCCAAGATACTGGTCAACAACTTCATGTTGTGCTTCGGAGCCCCATTGGAGCTACATACAGACCAGGGCCATAACTTTGAAAATGCGCTGTTCAAGAACATCTACCAGCTCTTTCAGATTTCCAAGACCAGGACTACGCCCTATCATCCAGCTTCAAATGGACAGATGAAGCGTTTCAGTCGTACACTTCTCCAGATGATCCGTTGCTATGTAGATCAGCACCAGCCCCAACAGCTGCATACAGCAATGCACAGAATTCTAGCACCAATTTCACATTCAACATGCTAATGCTGGTAAAAAAGGTCCATCAGCCGCAGGACATCTGGTTAGGGGTGGCAGAATGCAAACATGGTCAAAAAGCAGCATCTCCATGCAGCTCAGCAGAGGTAAAAGAGGACTCATGACTTGAGTTCAACAGCAAAGCTATGATGTCAGAGACAGCACAAAAAAGAAAGGTTTCAGCCTCAAGTTACAAGCCCCTTGGAGAGGCCCATGTATAATCAAAGCTCTCTGTGGCCCTGTGCTCTTTAAGATCCTGACTCTGCAAAAAGAAGATCGTGCACCATGATCAGCAAAAGCCTTACACGAGTGACATAATTCCTGCATGGATCAGGCTACAGAGACACTAAGTCCTCTCACAGTGCCAGGAGCCGTTCACACCACCTGAGTCACCTCCAACTGCACCAAAGCTTGTGTCTACTGACCATGTACCATGTATCTGGGTTGGACCCTTCCAAGCATCAAAGAAGAAAATGCAAGTGACAGGTTGCAGCACGCAGGTGCAGGAAAGCTGCATCACGCCAACACCAGAATGAGATACATACGTCGGATTCAGACGAAGACAGCCAAGGACCACTTACAAGGGAAACTCTTAGGGGACGTGAAGTGCGACCCCCAGTTCATTGTCAGGAGAGTTGAAATAAATGACTGATTGTTTAATCCAGCTGTTTGAAAGAGGGGGTTAGTGTAATACTGGTATTTTCAGTTTTGCTATTATTTTTCCTATTTCCCATAATATTTTGCACTGAGCATCAGTCATGTTCAGATAATCTGACATGTTGAAATAACCACAGTATTTGTTGCAAAAACGTTACCATGCTACCAGATATACGTAGGTGGTTTGAAGTTTAATTTTCACCTTTGAGCATGTCGTTGTGTTTGCTCACCTGCTCAGGTGTGGAAAGTTTGTCAGCAGTGGAGTTAAAGCAAAGGTCCAAACCTCATAACTTAAATCAATATCGCGATTAATTGAACATTTTACCTCAATTACGATTAATTAATGATTATTTTGTTTTCTGCTCTTTTTTATGATTTGTTTTTTGCCCTCATAGTTCACTGACACAGTTTCATTTGACCATGAGCATGACCATTTGTTGGAGTGTAATAAACATATGATTTATTATTATTTATTAATCTTTCCAGCATTATATAAAAATTAAAAGCTCCATCTTAAACAAACTTCAGGTAAATTTAAGCACATTGTGCTGATAATAGGCCAACCTCTCTTGACCGCAGGACTCTGACTTGGACTATTCTGTGAATCTTCTGTGAAATATCTGTGCTATTAATCATTTTACTCAGGAATTAAAAAACCTTTTGAGTAGGCCTACTTTTCCTATAGCTGCCAAAAGCTTGCCCAAATTCCCAGTTAGAGTAAAAGTAAAAATAAGGTAATGTGCTTGTGGCCTCAGGCCCCCAAAATATTACATCTGCCCCTGGTAATAATAATGAGAGTTTAGCACAAGCGGCTGGATGAGACACCGAGCAATGCTTCCTGGTATTTCTAAATAATTCCATCCAAAGTCTGATTAAACGTGAAACTAACACAAAGTAGTCTGTAGAAGTCTAACGAAGTCAGTTTCCACCTCTACAAATTTGGCAAATTCATACACTGCGGTGTTGTGAGGAGAAGCTGTGGTCTGTTTGTCTGTCTCACTGCTCTGCTGTTGGACCATCAGCTGTTTGATCCGCGATAATGAAATGCTGTGGCTGTCAAACACTCAGCTGTTCTAGAGTCGTTCACTGCATTTGGTTCGCCACGGCACTGTTCTTATTATCACTGGCTGTTCCTGTTGTCTGTCAAAACATGGCTGGAATGCATTCTATTGACATTCTATCGACTACGTCTCATATTTCAATCGAGGAAAAGTTATATCGCAATTGATATCATTATCGTTTTATCGCCCGGCCCTATGTACAAAAATCATTTTAAAAAAAGTCATAGTTTCGAATTTTGACCAAACATCATAAAAAACATCATAGTATTGTAGGTCCATCCGAAAATTATACAAAAAGTCATAATATAGTATGTTGTTCAAAAATTATGAAACACATCATAACATATTATGTCAACTGAAAAAATAAAAAACATAAACATAGTATGGTGTGTCGTCCAACAATAAAAAAAATCCATCAAAGTATAATATGTAATACAAAAATCATAAAAAAGCTTCATAGAATAATATGTAATACAAAAATCATAAAAAAGTCATTGTGTAGAATGACGTCATAAAATCTGAAAAAACATAGTACATCATTTTGTCTAAAATAACAAAAAACGTCATAGTATAGTATGTCATCCAAAAATGAAAAAAAAAAAAAAATTGTACTATACTACTGTCATCCAAAAATCATATAAAATGTCAATCATTACCCATTATATGAAGAAACTAGCCTTAACTGCAGAGCAGGGGTCTTTACTGGGTCTTAATTGGATCTCATAGAGGAGACTGTCTGCAAAACTCCAAACACTTTCTTTTAACCCCTGTCAGCAAGTAAAAAAATCTTGGAGTAATATTTGATGCAGACCTCAGCTTTGAGCCCCATATCAGGGATGTCACCAAAAAGGCTTTCTATCATCTAAAGAATATAGCCAGAGTGCGACAGTTTCTCTCTCAGGTCAATGCAGAGACTCTTATTCATGCTTTTATTACTTGCAGTATTGACTATCGTAACGCCTTTCTTTCTGGCTTCCTAAAAAGAATATTTTTCAGCTGCAGCTGATCCAAAATTCAGCTGCACGCATGCTGACATGCGGATCGGTGCAGCGTCTGCAGTAATGTGGACTCTGCACCTATCTGTCGTGGTGAAGAGGGAGCTGAGCCAAAAGGCAAAGCTCTCGATTTACTGGTTGATCTTCGTTCCTACCCTCACCTATGGTCACGAGCTTTGCTATTGACCGAAAGAACAAGATTGTGCGTACAAGCGGCCGAAATGAGCTTCCTCCGTAAGGTGGCTGGGCTCTCCCTTAGAGATAGGGTGAGAAGCTCGGTCATCTGGGAGGAGCTCGGAGTAGAGCCGCTGCTCCTCCACGTTGAGAAGAGCCAGATGAGGTGGCTCGGGCATTTAATTGGGATTCCTCCCGGACACCTCCCTGGTGAGGTGTTCATGGCACGTCCCACCAGTAGGACACCCCGGGGAAGACCCAGGACACGCTGGAGAGACTACGTCTCACAGCTGGCCTGGGAACACCTCGGGATCCCCCGGGAAGAGCTGGACAAAAGTGGCCAGGGAGAGGGAAGTCTGGGCTTCCCTGCTTAGGCTGCTGCCCCCGCGAACCAACCCCGGATAAGCGGAGAAAAATGGATGAATGGATGGATGGCATGCTGACAAAGACCAGAAAGAGAGCCCACATTACACCAGTTTTAAAGTCTCTGCATTGGCTACCAGTATCTTTTAAAATTGATTTTAAGATTCATTATTGGTTTTTAAAGCTCTTCATGGTTTTGCACCTTCTTATTTATCAGATTTGCTTTTAAAATATGAGCCCAGTACAGCCTACAGGTCCTCAGGTAGTGGTCTTTTAATGCCCAAAGTGAGAACCAAAACATACGGTGAAGCAGCTTTTTATCATTACGGCCCCCATCTGTGGAACAGTTTGCCCGAGAACATGAGGGCAGTACATAATGTTCATGTTTTAAAAAGCAATCTCAAGACTTACCTTTTTAGTTTAGCTTTTAATTGAAAAATATTTTACCTCTCGTTACCTTATTTATTTTATTTATTTTTTGTTCCTATTTTACTCCTTGTTAACTTATTTATTGTTTTAATAATATTTTACCTCTTGTTACCTTATTTGCTCGTATTCTTTACACTAGTATAACATTTTATTTATTTATATAGTTATTTATTCACTCATTTATTTATTTATTCACTCATTTATTAATTATTTGTATTTATTTTGTATTTATACACTCTTTTAATTGTTATTCTAATTCTTTCCTCATCTGACCTCATCTGAGATAGCGTTTCCTCAGTTGATAATGCCTGTTGTTACCTAGTTTATTAATGTAGATGTAGATGAATGTTTTAACCTCATGCAGGGTGGGGGTGGATGGTGGGGTGGCAGGTTGTATTTTTCTTTTATCTGACGTTAATCTGTCTGTTTATAAAGCACTTTGTGCTACAAAGCTTCTTTTGTGCTATATAAATAAGGTTTGACTGATTGATTGATTGATTGATTTAACATTGTTCAGGCCAAGGACCCCTTCGCTGAAAGAGACAGAACAGGGACGGATCGGCTCTGTGTAAAACTTTTCTCTAACTTGTTCACCTCACTGTTTTGGATAGGTTTGGCACAGTGATTTAGTGTTAGCTAGCTCACGTGATTGCACAAGGATTCATTGCTATAAATAGCCATAGAATTAATGTTGTAGAATTTTAGATTTTCACTTTTTTTAAAAAAAAATAATACAGTACCTTTTTTTTTTTTTTTTTTTTAAACTTAATTTGTCAAACAACACCCCTGGTTGAAGACCCAGGCTGGGGAGTGCTTGTTTCATTTTGGGATCAATCAGCATAAGACTTGTCACAAACAGGTTCATCATGTTGTTTCATGTCAAATTGCTCCTCAGTGTGCAACACAGTCCTGTATCGGACAGTTTGACAGTACAGAGTGACAAGAAATGTGAGTAGAAATACAGGGCTGACATCCACAGGTTAAACAGCAGACATAAACCAAGGACAGGATCAGGGTTACAGATCAGGGTTACAGTGTGTGTCTAAGACAAGTCAAGACACTCTCAGTGACACGAGGTAGTGACATTTACCCTCAAATTGCACACTTTAAAATTGCGACTATAAAATATGCCGAATGGAAACACGTAAATTTGAAAAAAAGGTTCCCATATATCACAAAAACGGTTTTATGGTCACATGAGGTGGTATGTCAGGCAATTCAAAAAAGCCATATTTTGCAAAACTGTCATGGGACCACGTTTTTAGGTTTTACACCATGACCAGTATGATTGCAATCTTGAGGGCAACAGGCGATGCAGAATCACACAGATACCCATCAAAACCAGAAATTATCGCAATGGCAAAAAGAATAGTACAGTACTACCCCATGCTGCAGGACCAAGGCATGAAGATTACATGGGTAAGTGAACTGCATCCCGTTGATGACCAAAGTGTGTCATGTTGGACACTTTAAGTAGCAGTTTGAAAAATGTTTTAAATGTGTCTTGTGCAGGTCACTGTGTACGCACAACTATCCAAAAGATTGCAAAATGTGAGCCCCCCCCCCCCAAAACACATCCAGATGGGAGACATTTAAAGAGGTAGGGCTGTAAATAACAGTTACTTTCATTAAGGATTCATTAGTTAATCATTTTTTAGATTAAGCAATCAGTTGTTTGGTCCATAAAATGTCAGATTATTGTGAAAATTGTTGAGAACTTTTTCCCAAAGCTCAAGGTTACATTCTCAGAGGTCTTGTTTTGCTCACAATCTTAAGACATTCAGTTCTGAAACGGGGTGTGTATGAACCCAGATGCAGTACGCCAACACTCAAGGTGAGTTGGTAATAACGTTTATTTAAACCAACACAAACGAAGATCAGCTCACAGATATTCAGTTCGTTCTTCTGGTGATAAACCCAAACAATGTTTCTGGGAATCCCACGAAGCGAAGACACGAAGCTGGAACCTACTGTGGCTGGAGAACAGGAAACCCCGTAGCTCGACGAGCCGACAACACGTGTGGGAATGTTGTCGGGGATAATGCTGAGTCGTGGTCGGGGACAGGCAGAGGATCCGTAGCCGGGGAAGCAGTCCGAAAGAATAACGGTACCGTTGAGGAGCAGGCAGGAGGATCGTCGTGGTCGAGCAGTGAGGTCTTTGCCAGAGGAGCCTCAGATTTCCGTAACGCTGAATCGGAACACGTGGTCGGGGACAGAAGGCAGGTAGGTACACGGGGAGGCAGGCGAAGAGAGCTGGTCGGGAACAGGCTGGGTCGGCAACAGGAAATCAGGCAGAAAAAACGCTGGAGAGTCATGCATAATAGCAGAGGAACAATCTGGCAGTGAGTGAACGTGTTGGAGTGTCTTAAATACTGGACTGATTGATGATGAGCTGCAGCTGTGGGAGAGCAGGCTGCAGCAGTGGGCGTGGCTGGCAGGTAGAGCAGGTCAGAGTGAGGTAAGTGGAAAAATACTGGCAGTGAAGGGGAGGAGAAGAATGCAGGAACCATGACAAGTTCACTGTCATAAAGGACTACAGCAAGAAAAGACTTACATTTGAGAAGCTGAAATCATATTTTGACATTTATGTTAAAAAAAAAGAAAAAGAGATGACTCAAAATAATCAATAGTGTCAAAATAGCTGGTGATTAATTAAACTGTTGCCAAATAATTGATTAATTAACTTATCTTTGCAGTTCTACAAAGAGGTGCTGTCTTGAGCAGTCAGACGACACAGATGAAATTAATTCAAGCGACTCAACAATGATACTGGATCGCTCCACAGAAGGGAGTAGCAGCTCAGACTCAGGCAGTAAAGAAGGAGGTAAGTTTTAACTTTGCTTTGAAAAATTTGCCCATGTGAGGTATTTATATTTCTGACAAACTATTAGATCGACATTATTGGGTTATTTAACAGTCTTTGGTTTCCTTGCACTTGTTAAGATTTGCCAATTGTCAGTCAATGTGGTATTGGCCCATATACTTCAGGCATCAAAACAGAATGAAGCTGAACCTAAAGCACTTAGACTCTAGCAGGCAACCGTTTATTACCATAACTGCTCATTCATATCAACAGTTATGTATTAATGAATGACATTTTTTATTTAGGTTCCAGAATACCAAAATTATCCTAAGTAAAGTGCATTATTCTGACAATGGCATGTCTATGTTATGCTTTTAAGGAAAAAGAAGACCCCGGTGCTCACTTGAAGAAGTGCCCTCTCCTCCCTCCAGTTCTGATTGTGAGTTTGTCCAACTGATTTTGGCTGTGTTTGTGAGGGTGTGTGAGTTTTATTACTTGTTTTTAAGTGAGGCAGATTGATGACAGTATGTATGCTCTATGCTCTAACAGCTATCCAGCCTGCAGATATTGACAGTCCAGATGCAGACAGTCCAGCAACCTTGGCCAAGCACTACAAGACCCTGCAGACCATGTGTAAAAGAAAAAATCCAAACCACCAGGATGTCGCTCATCTCCTGGATTTGGAATTTGGAGCCAGAAGAGCATTCATTGACTTGAATACTGTTCGTGAGGAAGACAGACACGACAAGATTCTAGCGGCATATCCTTGTTTCAAGGACATTGGACATGTAAGTCATTATTGACTGTGCATAATTAAAAACATCGTACCACACACAATGTTTTATATACCAATTACCTCCTCCTAAGTGATGCATTCATATGTGTGTATTGGTATATTTCATATCTTAAATGTTATATTCAATATTTCATAGGTGATGGATGAGCTTCAACGCATTCTGGACAAGGATAATGGCAACTTCATCGATGAACTGAAAGGAAGATGGCACGACTTCTGCCAGAAGGTGCAGTTTTTCGGTGTATGGAAAAAGATGCTGAAACCTCCAATGGGAATGGACAAAGGTAAACAATTATGTTTTTATTGTTGTTTGTTATAGTGATCACAGTCAGGGCAGACCTTCAGGCATATAACTGTCAAGTTCATGTGCTAGTGTCTTCTCTTGTCATCCTTCTTTTTCCATCTATGATGGCTATGCCATCACTTGCTGAATGTTTCTATTGTTTTTAAAGGAATGTGTTATATACTGTTCATCAGATTTTACTTTGTGCATTTTGTCCAAGTGTTTAAGTAATGAATCTTTTGCCTCAACAGCTGAACAGGCTGTTGAAATCCTACACCAGCTGCCATCACTGTTCCCCTCCACGTCTGCTCCTTCAAAGAGGGTACGAGATGCGAGTGAGGCTCTGGTGCATGTCCTACAGGTGAACTGTGTGAAAAATACAGGACCATTTGAAACTTAAGATTACTGAAGGCGCTTCCTCTGATTGCTCCCAATGCATTTCCTATTCACATACTATATGTTCTTAGCCCTCAAAGAGACATTTGTTTTTGAAAAAAGGATTTTCACTGGTTAGTAGGGTTGGGCAGGCTTCTGATTTTGCCACTCAGGTCTGGTGTACACGCCTACACCGGTTTGATTTTTGCTGGCCGACTAAACCAACATTTGTGTAATGTCCGGTAGAGCGAGCTAGTGACATTTGAATAGTTAGTGGGAGCTTAGGGGTAGCTGATTAGTTCAGTTTTACCCTGTGCTGCTTCCGTCTTGTTATGATGTACTATAGCTAAGAGTTGTGCACACAGAGCGACTACTCAGACTGAAGTCCACAAAAGACGACTCTGCAGAGAGAGGAGGTGCTTCAGCTTGTAGGCACTACACCCTGTTTGTGTAGCCTGCTTTATGAAGCCTCTCATTTTGAGCTGCTGCTCCGATTTGTGTTGATTAAGTTACTGCATGATGCTGTTCATAAAAGTAAACACTTTCTTTATCTGTTTCAAATTTTAATCCCTCTAGTGTTTCAGATTAGTCATACCTTTAATTTCTCAACACGCTTTTATTGTGGAAAACTCATCAGCTTGCAAGGTCTGTGATATGATACGACATGAGACATCATATCAACCTGGTTTGAAATTCTTAAAATTGGCCCAACCCCACTGGGGTCACATACAGTCTCACAGTATGTACAAAAATAAATGCAGTACATGGCAGCAGGTTTTGTCACTTTATTGAAAATCTAGCCAGACTAGCCTAGCCTTGATTTTTAGGGTTTTGGAGAGCTAGACATATGTGAACAGTAAATGTGCTGGGGATGGTTAAAAACAGCGATTTCAGATATAGCGTTCTCCATACTGCAACTTTCATTACTTTTGCTTTGGAAAGTTATATTTGATTGTTAACAACCCTTTTGCTTTCCAGCTTAGGTTCAAAAGTACCAGAATGATCCCTGAAACAAAAGTGTATTATCCTGATATAGGGATGTCTTTGTTATGTGTTTAAGGAAAAAGAAGACCCTCATGCCTACTTGAAGAAGCGTCCTCTCTCTTGTCCAGTCCTGATCGTGAGTCCGTCCAACTGCCTCCTAGCGGTAGGAGATGTGCCAATAACTACATTTCCAAAAGACAAGGTCACCGAGGGTGCCTTATACCTAATGGCATACTATTACACCCTACACCATACGTACCCAAAGTGTGTAGCCACTCTGCTTTCAGTCATACAAAAGGGAGTCCTCTTGGACAAAATCCATGAGCAAGATCTCACATCATCTTACAAGAAGAGCATGGCTGAGTGGAAAGCTTTTATTGGCCAATAAGGCAAGTGGTCAGATGTGGACTGTAGGATAGCGCTCGCCTTTGATTCTATATTGAAAGTTACCCCAGTGTTTGTGTGAGAGTGGTCAATGGTGTATTGAAGGACTAGTTGGTCAGATGTTCATGTTAATGTTAGACCAAAACTTTAAATTCTAATGTTACAATTATCATCACTTTGTATTGAGGATGAATATTACAGACTGAGCAATAATTGGTGTGTCTGTGCTGTGAGTTTGCCTGTGCAAAGCACAGAGTTTGCAGGTTTGTTGTGGGACATGTTGGTCAGATGTTTGGATCCAACCTTAGACCTGTCCAGATATTTAGCAATATTCTGCTATGTTATCACATTACAGTTCCATACACACTGTGAGCCAAAATGTAAAGAAAAAAGATACAAATGCCAAATCTGTGTATCTTTTATACAGACCTGTGTTTATGGGACACTTTATTGTCTGGCAATTAAAGTTTGTTCGATGCAAGACTAGTTTTAATTTTTTCTGTCTTTTTTCAAGTAGGTGAATGTCTTAAATCCAGAACAGTTTTACTATTGTAGAGCTTACAATTGGGTAAATAGACTTGAGAGGATGACAGGCTGGAGCGTTATGGATTAGTATGGCACTAAAAGTATTTCTTAATAATAGTCAGGAATGCAAACTTCAAGACATTTTGTCTCAAAACACCACTTTCTAATCTCATTTCAAGTAGGTGGCGGTCATAAATCTAGATGAATGTCAATATTATTGGACTTACAATGAGTCAAATACACTTGGAATGAATAGGATGACATGGATGGTGCAAAGCAAAAAATGCTACTTTTGAGGGGAAAATACTACTTTCAAGCATTACAAGCTTATTATGAGACACAAAACCTCACAATACGCGCAAAATAGAACTAAGAATGAGTTTCCCTAGCTAATTTCAAGATCTCTCTTACCTTGTAAGGCTTAAATATCATGTCTTATTTTAAGAAATCTTATCAAGAGAATTTTCACTTGATCCATTGGCAGATTTTTTTGCTTATTTCAATTTTAACTTATTTTTAGAGTGGCCTTTTTTCCAGTGAAGGTTAAATGATCATCGTCTGGTCAACATCGTCTGCTGTTTTGGATAAGTTTCCAATCCACTCCAGGCAGCAGGAGAGGATCAATTCATCTGCATTCTTCAGACCTTTCCTTTCATCCAGTGATCCATGGTTTTGCACAGTGATTTAGTGTTAGCTAATGTGTTGAATCCGTTATTCTGCACAGACAAAGCACTCTGCACCATGCATTATATACCATGCACTTTATGCTATACAGTTTACATTGCTACTGCTAATGCACTTTTTTCCTCTGTATGATTTGTTGTTTTGTTTTTCTCTTTCTTTCTTTCTTGCTTTCGAATATCTGTTACTTGCAAAGGGACTACAGATGTAAATTAGCAGTCCTGCTAACTGCAGCATACATTTGTATGCACTGGAAAGAAACAACCTCCAACTCGGAAAAGTGCAATGTTCCATTCAAGTTGAAATTCCAAATATGAAACTCGGGCAATATCCATGTAGACCGAGTCGGTTGAAAAGATGTCACATCAATATGGCAGTGTACACAGTGAATGGTAAGCAGATTTACCTGTTCATCAGTTTTTACTTTTACATGGTGTTTGTGTTGTGAAACATGCTTTGACTACTTTGCAGTGGCATATCAATTTCCATTCAGTTGATGTATGTTTAATAAAAGTCTTTGTGAGCATGTAATACAAGCTACAAGCCTATTCCCTCTGTTTCTGTAAGCTACCTACATCAATGAACCTGCATGTAACCAAATTGGAATTGGAAGTCAGAAAAACCAACAGGGAATTATCAACTTCCGACTTGCAATGGAACACAGCATAAGCACCGAGGAAAAGATGGAGAGGGATGAGCAACAGCTGAACTCGCATCCTGCTAGTCCTTGGACAGGTGCTGGAAATAAGCTGGACAACCTCTGTACTGCATCATTTTTTAACATATCAGGTGCTCTAATGCCTTTTGATTTCCCGACACTGGCAAAATCCTGGACAGCAGCATTCACCCAGGTGACTCCTATTATTTATGCAGATCTGACAGAGGAGAGGACTCTGGGAGAGAAGCAGAGGATGTGTGTGCTTAATGGAGAATAAGGACTGGTGTGACGATGAAAATGTGAGGTGCTGTCCAGTTCCTGTTGTGCATCACTGCTACTGTATATGCCGTGCAGTGGAGGAGCAACTGTGCAGATGTCTTGTTGGGGTCATGATGTGTGGATGTGTGGATAGTTAAATCATTCCACAACTAGATACCAGAACCATCCAGAAATGTGGACAATTATAAAGCAACAGCCAAAGAAATAAGAAGACACAAAAAGGTTTAAATTATAGAGCACAAGTTAGAGGAGCTGATGGGATCAGATATCACTGACGTACCTGGTATAATTTCATACGAAGAACAGATGATGGTTGATTGATTGATTGATTGTAGGTTGGTTCTTTTGTTAGTAGTAATAAAGTAGAACCAGGGAGTGAATTAAGCAGGGTGTTATTTTTTATTGATTTATTCCACCTGAGTGATGATAGATGACAGGAGGGATGAATGGATCTGCTTTCTATGTTTTAGAAATGTCAGTCAGTTTGTCAGGGTTTGTAGTGCACAAACACTTTATACTTATGCTTTCTTTACATCTTTACATTATCTGCAATTTTTTTTTCATCTAGACTTTTTTCAGACAGAATTGGTGATTTTTTCATAAACAAATGATATTAGTATTGTACTCTGCAGCAACACAACTTTGATAAATGCTTGTATGGTGTCATTAAAAAAATAAGAAATACCTCATCAAAAAATTGCCCAAAATTTGGTACCGAGCATGTGCTCCAGACCTATTTTGCTAATTCTGTGCAAATTAAACAACAAATAAAAGTAATCAGCTTTCTCAGGATTGATTTGTTTGAACTGAAACAAATTTTGCGTGCATTAATGACGACATTTATTGTAGCTCCATAAAGGTTTTGCAAAATACAAAATGTTCTTTGCTGTTCAATCACTCTGATCACCTCAGGCTCCAAATTGACATCAGATATGTGGACCCTGCTATAATTGATAGCAAGTCTGGCATTATATATATATGGTACCGAGCATGTGCTCCAGACCTATTTTGCTAATTCTGTGCAAATTAAACAACAAATAAAAGTAATCAGCTTTCTCAGGATTGATTTGTTTGAACTGAAACAAATTTTGCGTGCATTAATGACGACATTTATTGTAGCTCCATAAAGGTTTTGCAAAATATTTTTTTCAGGAATGTACCTGTGTAAATAAGTTATATTTATAGAGCCTGTCTCTGTTTGCATATGGCTCATCCTCTCTTTGCTGTAGTGACACTGATAAAATCCCAGGGCTAACATTAATATAATGTTGCTGTACAAATGAAACATTACCCACTATAGCACTGAAGTACAAACATTTACTCTAACTTTGATGAAATGACTGAGCCGCAATGTGAGGCTATAACACCGCCAAATGACCCTCCACTATGCGATCCATCCATTATTTCAAGCATAAATTATTCCTTTATTTCTCACTTTCAACAGTTAATCAATGCAAGAAGATACAGGGACAAGCTGGGACAACATTTTACCACTGATTTCCCTGTGCACGCATTTTCACCTCACTACCAAAGCAGCAGAGAGAGGCAGTCTATCTCAGGTGAAGTGTCATTAAGGTTGGCAGCCATTTTTCATAATCCACTGGAGCTCCAGAGATCAATACTTGTGTGTGTGGAAGAGAATTGTGTGTGTGTGTGTGTGTGTGTGTGTGTGTGTGTGTGTGTAAAGAGGGAATGGACGCTGTTAGTGGATCTCTAATGCAATTTAATGCAAGCTGACCACAGTAATGACCAGGAGAAATGGAAGCCAAACGCTCCTGAGAATCAGAGGGCTATTTAATCCATCCACTATGAATTAAAGAGGAAAAGACACTTGATTCAGTCCACCACTGCTTTGCTTTAAAACCAGTTACATCAGGTTGAATCACTTCACATCCTTTGGGCGAGTACAACACCTTGGTTAAGTTACTATATGTGGTATTTCTTATCGTAGGTAAACTGCTTTACAATCAACTGTGAAACCCAATAATTACCATAAGTAAAGTAGACCATGGTGAATTATTACAAAGGTATTCTGAGATGGTGTTTTCTTCTCCTCTGTTATTCATGTGGTTTAACTGTGTATGGAATTTACTGATGCAACACTGCCGTCAAACAAAATCCAGAGCAGGATCAATATCTGAATTTTTGACTAAGAAACCTTAACACAAGAACATTTTATACAAGCTAGCTTCTCTTCCTCCCACCCACATCTCACGGTCTTTATCAGCAGAGGGAGTTTGCAAAGTAGTCATCATGATTCTGGATTTAGATATTATCGGCTGATAGCCAGGCCCAGCCTTCAGGATGTTTTCTGCTAACTTTATTTTGCTAAATGGTAAATGGTCTGATCTTATATAGCACTTTTCTAGTCTTCTGACCACTCAAAGTGCTTTTGTACTGCATATCTCATGCACCCATTCACACACACATTCACACACTGGTGGCTGAGGCTACCGTACAAGGTGCCACCTGCTACTCAGTAAACATTCATACGCACTCACACTACGATGGCGCAGCATTGGGAGCAATTTGGGGTTCAGTATCTTGCCCAAGGATACTTCAACATGTCGACTGGAGGAGCTGGGGATCAAACCACTGATCTTCCAATTAGAGGACGGCCCGCTCTTCTTCTGAGCGACAGCTGCCTCGCAGTGATTTCCTGTTAGCCTGTACCTTGGGCCATCACAATTTAATAAAGAGCACACCCAACTCAAGACCATTTGGTCTCGGGTGGCCCAAAACACCTTTTTTTGGGACATGTTTCTGGTTAAATGATATAAATGCAAGTATTAGGGTATTACAAAGGCATACATAGTGACAGATGTATAAAATTTGGCAGGAAGTATCCTGAAACAAATGGGAAGGTAGCAAAATAAAATTGTAGGTCTTGTTGGCCCTCTCTTCGAAATTATCATCCATAAAATGCCCAAAAAGACAAAAAACAAAACTGTTTGCTGGACAAATTTTCTTTGAAAAAATAATTCTTTCATCAGCATACAATGAATTTTTCTGCCTTTCTTCTATTCACTTCCAAGTTTACAAGCTTCAGTTTCAGTCAAGCCCTCCAGATAGTCTACTAGCAGGCAATGTGAACCAAGTGTTGAGTTTTATGATAACCTGCCATGAGTTGGGGGTGCCCATTTTCAGCTTGTGATTGCCCAAGGTATGAGCTAAAAGGGATGTATAGAAAATATAAAGAAGGTAGAAGAAAACATCATGAGGGCTGGACCTGGCTCCCAGCCTATAAAATAATTAAAATATTTATGTCACAAGTGTTTTCAAGGTATTCACATCCTTAAGGTTTTCAGTTGAATATGTTTTGCATTGTACCTAAATCATTTTGACAACAGGGCGATCCTTTTAAAAAGGACCACACAGTGACCAAAAAGACGAGGGTGTAATCTACAAACATAGAACACAGGTTTATAATCATTATCTTTCCTTGGTACTAGCAGTGAACGTCCTACATAGTGCGAGTACCCTCTGGATGGAACAGTAAGCGATGAGAGGTTATATTTCCAATGAGCACCATTACTGCTTGTATTCATTCCTTGTATTTATTTATTTATTTATGTATTTATCTATTTATTGCTCTTATTTAACTAACTAATGATACCTTTAATTTTACCATTTTCCGATGTACGCTGTTTTTTGACAGCTTTGCACCCACCTACGTGATGTGCATAAAACTACTCTCTTTTGACTCATCCAACTTCCTCTCTGTGCAGACATGCTTGCTCCTCATACTACCTATGGGGTCATTACATTAACCACAGCCCACTGTGTGATGCTGTTGACTCAGGATTCATGTGTCCACCACGACAAAGGATCCTTATCGACTTAGCATTAACACTGTCTCCATGTTTCCAGCATGTAATGTCATGTTTATGTTGTGCATGTCTTCCAAGCCCATGGAGTAGTTAACAATGAAAAGAACCAGGAAACACATGCGCTATTTTTATTGTCTCATCTTGTATAATAAGTGTATGTTTTTTGTAGTATACAAGAAATCAATGTATGTTGTTCTACATTCACATGAAATGGGTTTAATGGTAAAAAAAAAAAAAAATCCATCTTTATGACTTGCATACGTTATTGTATGATTCAAGGGGGTTTTATGATTGCACAGCTGGATGTGAGGGTTGAAAAACAAGAATAAGTGCATGACTATATAACTCTATTCGAATCAGTTTGAACTTTGAATGATGAAGCTAAGTATCCCTATAATTTTGCCTTTTCAGGCACTTTACTGTTAGTGAGTCAGATGCATCATAATATGCAGATAAAAGGTATGACTTGGATGTTGAAATGAACAGTATTTATATGAACATTTTTGAACGTTATGTGCAAACAGGAGATAATGCATGCTGGCTGATGTTAAATAAATTGTTACAAAGTAACAATTTAATAAACAGGTGGGAGGGTTGGTGAATGGGTTCAACAAACCCTGGACTCTCAACCATGAGCCTGCTGTTTGCTCCCTGTGTGAATGTAGAGCCAAATCATGATGTTTTTGCATGAATGTCTTTTTTGTAAGAAAAGCAACTTTGAGTTTCCAGAAAAGCTCTATATAAATACAATGTATTACTTTTCATCTATCCACTACATGCTTCTGTTGCCTTAACATAACCACTTCCTTTAATGCATAAGAAAATAAATGTACCTGTTGCGACAATATGATATGACGCCACTTGTCATGTTGACGCCAACCTGTTGCATCAACATGATATTTCATGTGGGAGTCTGGTGTTCTCCTTCTGTGTGATTGTGATGGGGTTTTTCTCTACACTTTGTGCCATTGTTGCCTTACCCTACCCCTACATGCCAGCATGTGAATTTGTTGACATACCCGCTTTGGTTGCCATGTGCTTTTGTTGCCTAAACATAACCACGTGTAGCATAATCCCACCATGTGCTTGTATTAACGTCATGGTGGCGGCATACTGGAGCAGACACAGAAGGATACTTTAAGCAACACACGTAGATGCATAAATCCACTGCAAAGTGGCAACATGTAACAACTTGGGATAAAGACGTGTTGAAATATGTATTTAATTTATGTATCTAATGCATGGAAAATGTACATTAACTGTAAAAATGAGTGTATTTTGAAAAGACTGAATGCAATGCAACAGACGTACATTGACACGCCATCCTAGCATGGCACAGCGTGTTCTCACTCCAAACTCCTCAATTATGTCTGCCCTGTCAGTGCTTTTGGTGTACGGGCATGACATCAAAAGCCACCTTTCATGTCCAACCGGAATGCGTCTGGACGGCATCAGATGAGAATGTCCTCAGACAGAACTGGTGGTGTTGTTATTGTACACCGTCGGACAGCAAGACAGAACCGTGCACGTCCACATGCAACGCACATGGGCTGCATCACTTGAGAATGCAGATGGATTTAACAGGTCCCGCAGACAACTGACTTTCATGCACAAGTCTGGAGTTCACTTCCCATGTGGATGTTAATTTTTTTTTGTTTGTTTCCACACCTTACCATGTGCCTCTGCTGTCTAAACCTAACCATCCGTGACTTTGTTGCCAAATCCCAACAATCGTGACAGTCGCGTTGGTTGCCATGTACCATTGTATAATTGCTGCAGCATCCCACCATGTGCATTTGTTGACATCACAGCAACGGCATCCTGAGGCGTCAACTGATGATGCAGAAGGATATCTAAGACGCCATAAGTACACGCAGAAGGTCACTGACAGAGCGTGAGTGAGAACATGTTTAATGTCAACAACAGACACAGGAGGATTGGATGAGCTGGGATGAGAACGTGTTGAAATTCAAGAATGTTATGTAAAATTTATACCACTTATTTTGATTAAAGAAACAAGTGTGTATTTCTTAACTCAAGTAACTACCAAATAATTAAATTGCAGTTTGACATTCTGAATGTTTTGTCACTGCATATGGCTCAATATGATTTTAATGTCTTTTATATCCAGTGAGTCAAAAGTTCACTGTAGTTACAGTGAGTTTCATGTCCTGTCCTTAGCAGACTTATACTTGCTCGTTTCTACTGCAGCTCGAGGTTCTGGAGAACCAGACTGGAACACGACTCGTTCATTACCAACAGCCACACAGCACAGGCCACATCAGGACCAACACACCTGGCTGCTGGTGTCATTACACTACAACTGTAATTTGCACAGATGGACAGTAAATCTTTTCAGCTGACTAACTTCTACTGATTGCATTGCCTTTCTCGAACTTTACTGCAGGAGTTGAATAACAGCCATCATGAGATGGATCCATCTGAGCCTGTCCACATAACTCTAGTGAAGGAACTGGGCTGAGGCTGTCACAATGCAATCACATATAATGGTGCTCACCAAATCTAAATACATCATATCATGACTGGTGCTATAGCAATATATTTACCAGTGGGGCCGATTTTCAACAAATAAACTTCACTACGGACTTCAGCTAGTGGCTGCTGGTTGGAATGAAGCCTGATTTCCATGAGCAAACAGCAGAGTTGCAATTTAACAGCAGCAAGAGGGCAGCTGCTGTGAAAAGCTTATCTGCCATTTTTAAGACTGAGGTACAGCACCACCCACTTTGGCCACTATTCCTGTTGTTTTTCTGTCAACTGACAATCCACAAGATTGGTAAAGCAATAAAAGAGGCTCATCACATTTTAACAATCTGGCCTTTGAGCAAAAAAAGGGTAGTTGAAAATTGCATTTAACACCCAGGGGCTTTAGAAGAGTTGTGGAAGCACAGGCACAAGAATACAATGCTGAATTTGTACATTTTTACAAAATATGGATACGTAGGATCATTGGCATCGCTTGATCTGAGCATTTGGGCTTTAGCAACGAAGAATTTTACTTTTATTCCAGTTATCTGTGACTTAAGACAATGGCAGTGTTGTAAGCCTTTATCTTCAATGAACAGAGATGGCCTTCCAAAGTCGAAGAGCATGCTGCACTCCAACAGTTGTCGGGGTAAAAAAGCTTGGAAACATTTTTATTTGTAGGCAGAAAGGTAACAAACACAAGAATATCTGACATTATTCATAACTTGGATGAAAAGCCATCTTGATTTTGTCGATTGGTGGATCATATCATCTATGGTTTGCAGAAATGTACAATCGCAACATTTTTTTCTTTCTATTGGGTTGTTTGTGGCTTAATGGGGTGCAAGGAACTGTATTAACTTGAACCATGTAGTGCAAATGCAGCCTTAGACTTATCCAAGCAGGTGTCTTTGTAATTTATTCTTTTTGAGTGCAAAACTCCCTCTTTTTGTTCCCACAACAGTTTCACTGCTCTCGATCATTTTCGGTGCCCTCTTTGCTTCTTCTCAGCACCTATTCTTTCTTCCATTTACCTGTCTGAAAATACAGAATCATGTCAATGAGACAAGCACTGATGAAATAGCAGGGGTTAGTAGCAATGTGGTACAAGTGCTAAAAAAAAAAAAAAGTAGTTTCCTTCAGGAACTAGTACTTGTCATGTTCCTTTTTTTTAAGTACTTCTGCTCTTTACTTGAGTATATTTTTGAGAAATCTACTTTTTTACTTCACATATGCAATTTACTTTTATTACATCCAGTCTGCTCTAAATGCGGGGACAAACAACACAAACACAATGGAAGTTTGTTCATGTCAACTCATTCTGGTTATTGCAACAGTGCATGGTTGGAAGTTTGGGTTCTTTGAGTGCATTTAGTTTCCAAAGCACTGAAATAAAAGATTTCCACCTTCTTTGTCTAAGTCAGGCTGCTGATGCCTCACATGAACTACAGCTGAACTGTGCTGGATGCATTTTTGCACAAACAAGAACTGCAGATTTTACAGTGTAGGATGGGATTTACAGCTTTACAGCCGGTATGTGCAGGCAGATCACAATGATCACTAACTATCACGTCATACTGTATACTATATATATCTATATATATATATTTATATATATATATATATATATATATATCGATATATATAGCATGAGAGTGTTGTATTAAGATAAGAGAAAGAAAAGAACCTTATTTTTTTATTCTCCACACAGTAATAGCTGAGTCGATAATTCCAGTTAATTACAACTTGGATCTTGTTTTTGCAGTTTGTATTTCAGGTCTGTCAATTCTGATAATATTCTCCAGAGCCTTGTGGTTGTATGCCTCTGCCAACCAGTCAAGTAGCAGTTTATGTAACCTCTGTCCAGACTCATATGTAGCAATGACAGTAGACAATGTTTCAAATATGGATGTTACTGCAAAGACACAACAAATAAAAAACAAACAAACAAAAAAACATCATGGAGAACAGCCAAGATTAATGTCACCAATGCATAAAGTCAAAAGTTCCTACTGTGATTGTTATATAACAATGACAGAGCAAAGCATCTCCTAGATACATAAAACAATACTAAAGATATACTAATAAATAATGAGTAATAATAATATATATATTTATTTTTTTTTAAATGTCCCCCAAGGTGTTCTTGAGATGTCACGTTCACAAGAATGAGACAGATGCAAGGTGACAGTGACTTTGACCTTTGACCACCAAAATCAGTTCATTTTGGGTCCAAATAGATGTTTGTGCCAAATTTCAGAACATTCCCACAAGGCCTTGTTGTTTAATTACATTCACCAGCATGAGATGGATTCAAGGTCACAGTGAACACTGAGTGCCAAAATCTTATTGGTTCATATTTGAGCTCCTGTGAATGTTTGTGCCAAATTTGAAGAAATTCCCTAAAGGCGTTCCTAAAATATCACATTCACAAGAATAAGGGGGGACAGACAAACACAATGTCTTCGGCTGCAGGTGCAGAGGTTTATAAATTCTATGGGTCAAGTAACAAGCAGTCTGTCAGGCCAAAACAACAAAAATAAGACCCAAGCTGTAATACACCACTATATCATCCAAAAATGTGGCTCACTGACAACAAAAAAATATGGTTTTGAAGAGAAGCTAGAGTCTTTTTGCAGCCATCTCTGCTGCCTTTTGTTCCTGCGCCACTGTGTAAGATCTAATGTCTGCTTTGCTGGCAAGAAATATGGATCTGTGGTCATCAGTAAGATTAAATACTGTCCAACACAGTTTATACAGAATAAAGAAGTCAGAGTAATAAGAGCCTTATGTCCCCGAGGCAACCAAGGAAGTGCAGTATCCTGTCTCACCACTTATTCATCATTTATACTCTTCCTGTAGTTTTAAAGATACATTTTCAACTCAAATTAGAGAGGATGATCATTCTACACTGGGATGTGGAATCAAGTCTTGAAGCTCATCATCTCCACATGCACATCAGAATAATGCAAAATCAAACTTTATAGAAATCTGGCTGACATTTCAAGATAATTGGAGGATCTAAACTTTAGATCCTCCAATTATACTTTAGATTCTAAAGTATAATGTTAAAAGTAATTTTAACCCTATGAAACCTGAACCACGCTGGTGTGATTTCTTGGGGGCAAAAAATGAGCAAGGCAATGAGCAAAAATTACAAGAAATTAGTACATTTAGAAAAGTATTTATTAAGTAACTAGGGAAGTTTTCTTGATAAATATATTTCAAATTATCATAGTCAATACTTAAAATTATTTTACAAAATAATTTTATTTTTAGCTTTTTTTCATGTAATTTCCCTGTTATTATTGTTATTTTTTTACTTTCTTGTTTGTTACTTGTTAGGTTGATTTTGTTGTAATTTTCAGGCAATTTTCTTGTTTTTCTTTCTTGATTTCCTGTTAATTTCTTCCTCAGTTGCTCATTTCCCACTTCCAATTATTTTTTTTAATGAAATCAAGCCAAGTTCTGTTCTGAATGTGGTACCAGTCTGACTTTCATAACTGAGTCATAGTGTATTTGCACTCTCCACCTTGCATTGTAGAGATCTGAGAAGGGCAATGTCTGGGCAAGCACTACAAGCCTTCTGAAGCCCTTCAAATAAACGAAATTGTACTTCAATGGTTACAAAGTCTTTCTCTAAGTCTGACTGAAGGTAAACACAGAAAATAACCCCCTGAAGTAGTTATTGTCGCTATCAGCATTGGGATGTACTTTTGAGACAGCTTGCCAACTAACTGTATGAGCTCTTAGTGGACCTTGAGTCAAAAATCTTTTGTCCAAAGAGAAGCTGTAGCTAGATACGACAAGTGGCAAGGAAAAAAAAAATCTCTGTAATTTGGCCCTTGAAGGTAGTTACAGAGAAAATTTAGGTTTTTTTAAGGTGGAGTTGTATTAGGTTCTAATCCCAACTCATCGCCCTGTCAGTGAACTTCTGTGTGTACTTATGACATTTTAGGTATCCTTCTGCATCAGCTGTTTACACTGCCGTTATCGTGATGTCAGCAAATGCACATGATGGGATGACAGCATGGTCCTTATGTCTACACAACAGCACATGGCAACCAATGCGACTGTCTATGGTTAGGATTAGGCAACAAAGAGTCATGACTGGTTAGGTTCAGGCAAAAGAGGCACATGGTAAGGCATAGAAAACAAAAACCCACACACATTCACATCCACACATCTACCCGATGCTGTCCTTTAGCATTTGATGTGCATGCGACCAGTTCTCAAGTGTTGCAGCCCGTTCATGTTGCATGTGGACCTGGTGCCTTCCACTGCGTAAAATAGCAATGGCACCTGGAACGCTTTCTCATCTGACACCATCCAGGCATGTCCCAGTTGGACGCAGAAGGTGGCTTTTAGCGT
Organism: Plectropomus leopardus; assembly: GCF_008729295.1. NCBI lineage: Eukaryota > Metazoa > Chordata > Actinopteri > Perciformes > Serranidae > Plectropomus > Plectropomus leopardus. The sequence continues at coordinate 30,744,191 of NC_056476.1, read as the reverse complement.
CACGCTTGGCTGGAGGTACTTATCAATAGTCAGTCTATAACCTACAGTAAATGGCAGTCAGTCATGCTCCCTGTACAGAGAAGCACCACCAAAGCTATGTTATGTACTTCTGTGGAAAGGGTTCTCAGAAAGACAATGTCTTAGCCACTTAAAAAAGGCTTACCTAAAAAATCAATACCAGTCTAAGTGGACGCTGCAGAGTATTTTGCTTTACCTTGCCAAACTACATTGTCTGAACTGTAGAACTTTGTTTTTCATTGTATATGTTATCTCTTCCATAAACTGCTGAAGGTCTTATCTTAACTTACCTCCCCACTTAGATTAATTTTGAATTTTTAGGTGGCTTAAATATGTTTTTCTGCAAACCCTGCCTGCAGTCTACAGCGACACATTGCTGAGCTTCTGTGTTGGTACTCAAGCTTTCATCTTCAAACTGGGGAACGTGCCCACTGCCATCTACCAAAGTTAATACACTGACTATGGATGAGTACCTCAAACAAGCTCACTACAAATAATCTGAACTATTCATTTAAAATCAGAGCAGATCTTTGAAAATACAGATTTAAGACAGTACTTGATACATTGTTATGGAATATAAAATTACATTTTCTACCAAATTTGTGTTGATGCTGTTGTGCTGTTAAAGCAAGAAAAATAATGATAAAATAGATAGATAGATAGATAAAATGCTTTTTGTGCCACTATCCCCGCTGGAAACACAGCAAAGACTCACTAAAAACAAGCAGTTTTGTTGTTTGTTGGTCTCTAACAGTGGTCTACAGTGGTCAGGCATCTGTGTGAAGTTGGTTGCGGCATCCCGGAACGTCAGCAGCAGACACAGAGGGATACCTCGAGCGTAATATGTAGGCACAGAAGTCCTCTGACAAAGCGGTAATATGTGACAATGGATGAGAACATGTTGAAATGTAACATATTTTTGGTTTGCAGAAACATACAATGCCAATATGTTGTTCTGGCAACTGGGCTGTTGTAATGGTTAACAACAGATTTTAAGCTGTAACTTCCAACACTTAACATGTCATTAAAAACGTATTTAGTTTGTCATCCAGGTACAAAATAACCTAATCCGCCACAGATTCAGTCCATTGTTTGAATGCGGCAGTAAGTGGTTCTCATGTGCTCGCCCACAGCTGTGTGCAGTTCAGCAGTGAGGCTGTTGATATGGTTTTGTGTTAAGTAGACTTTAAATGCAATCTATTTGTGACTTTTGAGCTTACACTTGTCATCCTCAGAGGACGGGACCCTCTCCAAACATACCTCTGCTACTATCACTGAGCTCTCCCACACAAGCACACTCTGAACAGACTGAGTCAAACATCATCGTGGAACACATCATGACCAGTAAGTTCATTTTTGGAGATACATTTTTAATTAAATGTGTAATGAGGTAAATAAATAATCAAGAGGTTTCCATAACAACAATTCAATTGAATGTATATACAGTACACCTTTTGTGCAAAAAACATGGATTCAAAAGACATTGTAAGCTGATAACTTCAAGGCACATATATATACCGTGATACCATGACATTATTTTTGCTGAACAAAAGGAAAGAGTCGGTTCTTCAAGGGTTATAGCAGATGTGCTTTTTTGCTGCTCACTCTGTGACACCCACCATCAAACACAGCCTCATTAATAACGTGACCTCTTAACAGTGATGATGTATTAATCTTGAAAAAGCAGGTGAAAGCACTGCGGCCTGCCACTTCCTGTGAATGTTTAATGAGTATGACCTTTAAGTTTCCTTTTGAAGCAGAGAAAAATCACATTTGCATAAAAATATGTCCTTTTCCAAGAGCAGAAATCCAGTCATTTGCATCTCTATTGACTGTAATAGTAATTAGACAAATGTGCCACACAACTGTGATGACTTGATTAAATACACACACGGAAAGTGTGATGGACTGTCTGATTTCTGGGAAACTCTGCCCTCTACTGGTGAGTGTAGCTGCTTTGTGCCTGTCTCTTTTCTCCTCTCACACACAATCCTATGAGACTCTGCTGTGATGCACTGAAACTACAGTGTGGTGGACTCTGTATCTGCTGTGGTTACAGTATACAATGACTTCAAAATCATTCACTATTACTGAAAAACAAAAGGAAACCCAGCCTTAAAGAGGAGATGAAACACTGAACAGTACGACGAGTTTGTTTGATTTTTACCTTTGGTAAGATATGACACTGCAATTCAACTTGATATGCACCTGGATTTGCCAGACAACTATATTTTATTTCACGTTATTTCCATCAGGGTGCAGCCATCTTCCAACAAGCTAGTTGATGACGTCACTCGGTGGGTTCATATCTTTTGTCCGCTTGTTAGTCATTAGAAGTTGTTTGAAGAATGAAGAAGCATGTTTTGATCTTAATGTTTTGTTCTCTTACAATATGTTTTTTTTTACGGTCAGTGCGGGAGGTGTTTTGAGTAGAGTAATGCATAAGTGAGTCATGCAGCACCCGAAAAGTGGGACACATTGCATCATCATTTTCAAGTGTAGGGTGCAGGTCCACCTTAATTGTTTTGATGGAAGAGTGCAGTTTGGAATTACTTCTATGAATATACAAAACTAGAAGAGGATCCATTAGGACAGTCGTAAGAAGAAAACAGCAAAACTTTTGGTCTATGATCTAGGCCAAGCCAAACATCATCAACCTGCCTGACATAATGAGCCGATTCTGTTGATAAAGACGGAGCTCTTTGTTTCCAAAGTTTTACTGAAGAGCCAGCAATATGTCGATATTGTCCCCTACGTCAGGGATAACATCTATTATGGACACCGAGAGGAGGATCATCACTAAACCTTACAGGCATATAACTAAACACACATGGAAACAGGACAAACTGAAGTATCTCTAAACCCTGACCTTTTTTTCTGATGGCGAATCATTAGGTTAATTTATTTCACCAATACTTTGTGATGCATGCTGTTTCTTAGTGATGTTGACCATGATTTGAGGTGGCTTGTGGATATTTTCACTGGGTTAGACAAACATTAGCTCTGTTTACTAATAATGTTAACATAACGTTATGAGCATCTTGCATTTTTGTTGTGGTCCAACAGCTTGATGGAGACAATGGTAGAGCACATATTTGGTGTTAAGGGTTATGTGTCAGTTTTTCAGTTGCAGCAACCTAACACTGAATGTAAAATTAGTCCTGTTCACTTTTACTTGATCACTATATTTGGTCTTACTGGAAAAGACAAAAAGCACAGGCAGCCAGTTTTAAACTCTCACACTCCATTGTATCAACACTTAAAATGTTAAAAACTAGTTAAAGTTGTCTGAAGTATGGTGTTGTACTTGCCACTTTTAGTGAACAACCAACCCAGTGACATCACCAACTAGCTTGTTGGAAGATGGCTGCACCCTGCTGTCGGAAAAACAAGAATTACAGTCTAGTTGTCTGGCAAATCCAGGTGGATATGCAGTGTCATTTCTTTCCTAAGGTAAAAATCAAATGATCTGCAGTCATATTGTTCAGCGTTTCATCTCCACTTAAATACTTAGAAAGAAATTAATCCTGATTGTACATGTCTGTGTGCACAGAACTCAAACAGCACAACTCCAGAAACCAATAACTTATAAATCCATTATTGTTATATAAAAGATATCATCCAGTTAGTTGTATAAATTACATTTCTTGAAGACACAGGGGTTTCAAATAATATTAACACTGTACAGTGTCCAGTAAAGTGTGGGTAATTGTCAGTAAAAATGCTCTCCAAAACCATCATGTGCCACGAAAGTCTGCTTCCTGAACATTGTTCTTACAGTAGACTGTGCTGTTGTTCTCCAGGGGACAGTCTCGGAAGCCAACGCCCCCATTAGGGGTGTAAATAGGCTGAATACGGAAGTCTCCCTTGAGGAGCTGTTCGTTGTTAAGTGAGACTATCTGGAAGCTAGTCTCAGTCATTTCCAGGATGGAATTATCTTTCTTGGTGCCTGCCTCGCAATAGTCATCTTTTCTCCGACCGCGGTTATATTTCCACTTGGTGGAGGACTTGGAGCGGCTCTTCTTGTGCATGTGCCAGCAGAAAATACTGAGGAGTGCCACCAACACCACGATCACGGCCCCACCAATCAGCCCCGCCAACAAGAAAGGCGAGCTGGGTTCCTGCTGTGTGGCCTGCTCCGGCCCCGACGGTCTTTTGTTGTTGTCAGGGCTGAAATAGGCCGCCGTGGTCACGGCCTCGGTGCACACTGTATCATCTTTGGGGCGGTAATTATTGAATGCATCCAAGGGAATGACACAGATCCGATAAGTGGACTTTGGCTCAAGATTAGCCAGTCGGATCCCTCGGTGATCCCCACCCACTATCCTCTCCCTGACGGTGTCCCCTGTCAGACTGGGCCCCATCCTGGCCCAGGTCACCTTGTAGGCGGTGACTGGAAAGGCAGCCACCCAGCTTACGTGGATAGCCGAGCCATTTAGTATGGCAAACGTGACCTGCAAAGTCTCCCTCCTGGGGTCCACAGGTTGCTTAGTCCTTACCCCCCCCTCTCTGGTTGAATACACAGGATAGAGTGTGGGTAATGTGGGAAAGGGTGGCCTGGAGGAGGAAAGAGACTGAGTGATGAGTGGGGAGTCTGTGGAAGATGACAGGGATGGAACCAGAGCAGGGTCAGCTGGCAAGGTGGGCCTGGGTGCCGTTGATGTGCTCTGCGGGCACTGGACCAGCTCAGCACTCAGTTCTCTGATCACCATGCCCCGGAACTTTTCAGGTTTGTGGCACATGAAGCCACGAACATTGAGCGAGGCTGGCAGAGATTTGAGCCACGACACGACCCATTTGATGCTGCAGTCGCACAGCCAAAGGTTGTTGCGAACAGTGAGCTGTCTGAGACTGACGAGACCATCAAAGACCCCCTCTGTCAGCAACTGCAGCTGGTTGTTAGAAATATCCAGCCTCTCCAGCTTGTGCAACCCTGCAAACGCCCTGGCAGGGATCCTGTTTATCTGATTTTCCTGAAAGTTTAATTTGACAAGCACCTCCCCTGGGAGGAACGGAGGAGGGTAGGTGAGTGAGTTGCGGGCCAGAGACAGCTCCCTCAGGGTGACCAGGTCTTGAAAGGTCCCTGGTGCAATCCCTTCATCTGTCAACAGGTTCCCATCCAACAGGAGGCGCTGCAAGCGGGTGACATTTCTAAATGCTTCCTCTGCAATAACTGCAATCCGGTTCTCATCCAATCGCAACTCTTTTAGATCATCTGGAAGACCAATAGGCACACTGCTCAGGTGGTTTTTGGTGAGAAAGAGCATCTTTAGGCTCACTGCCTCACGGAAGGCCCCTTCCTCCACCCCCACAGTTGAAATGGAGTTATCATCCAAATGCAACTCCTCCAGCCAAAGAAGCTGAGCCAGAGCTGCTCTGGAGATGGTCTGAATGTTGTTCTCCTGCAGATGGAGAACTCTTACATTTTTGGGCAGGTTGATGGGGAACTCGTCCAACTGGTTGCCGTAGAGAAACACAGTTTCCACTGAAGCCACGTGATGGAGCTCCAAGGGAAAACCAGCATTGTTGATTTGGTTGTTGTGGAGGTAAAGAGTCTTGTAACCCTCACCAATTCCCAGAGGCACTGAGGTCAGGCTCCGCTCGTTGCAGTAAACAAAGGTTCGATCACAGCGGCACTCCTCGGGACAATTGGAGGCCCGGGAGAACTGGAGATGAAGGCCTAACAGTATAGGTATCCACGGCCGTATAAAGGAGGCCCAGTCCTTATTCCACAAACGCCACTGTATCTCCATTTCAAACCAAAAAAATACACGAAATCAGAGAAAAACTAAAAGAAATTAGGATTCAAGGTATCCAAAAGAACAGTCATTGTATTTTGTTTGTGTAATAACAGCACCATGCCCAGGCTGCTGCTGAACAAGGTCTTGAGTAATCCCTCGATAATTAGTTGTCCTAAGCTTCCCAACAAAACAGCAATGGTCTCATTAGACAGTATGATTCCTTTGCCAGCCACTGTCCATAATTGAGCTGGGAGACATTAGTTAAGTCCATTACATTTTCACCCTCTTCTGTTTTACCAGCGGGTAGAGCTCTCTGCATGCCACTCAATGCTGACAGAGCTGTGTACAACACATTGGACCGTTATCATCGGACGTCCTCACTTCCCCTTCTCTCACGTCACACACTGCTGGTTCCACAATGATAAAGCTTCTTTGCGACTTGACATTTGGATCCAGAAACCTGTTGCAAAACAGAAAAATGGAAAAATCAGTGTCTTTTTTTCCCTCTCTTCAGAATGCATGCTTTCCACTCAAGACTAAAGGATTTCTTTTCCCTCTCTATCCCACAAATGCAAAGCCTTGTAAATTGGGAGAGCAGAGCAGCTCGCATACAAATGACTTAAGATGTGTTGCATATTCCTCAGACACACAGCTAGTGGCAAAGGATATTTGAAAAGATACTGAGGGCAAAGGTGTGGGAAAATAGTGGGAAAAACAAATTTAAAAGTCTACGTGCAGATTAATAACATGGGCCCTAATCTAAAATGAAAACAGACGCTAAGCGGCTTCAAACTTCTTTTTTTTCCCCTTCCCTAGTTGATAACCATGAACGTGAACATACTGACAAAAAGAGCATTTAAAAAACGTCCAGATCCAAAGGATTAAAACATGACAGCCAAAGTATTTTGTGAGCAATGAGGTGTGAGGTGAGCTGATGAGGGAGACACACTGACTCGATGATGAGCACCGTGAAACTGTCTGGCCCTGTAGGACAGGGCCTTGCTCCTGCACAGGGGAAGACTCATCCGAACTATCAAGAGGTTAAAGAGGGTGTCAGATGATGGGGCAAGTACACTATCCAGTATCATGCTCTGCTTGGGGGGTCATTTTTGCAAAATGACAAGAGGCCCCATACATGTTTTTTAGGATTTTATGACTTTTCTAAGGTTTTAGGTCATCTCTAGGATTTTAAGAAATCTCTAGAAGTTTAGAACATTTCTGAAAATTTAGGACATTTGTAGGGCTTTAGGACAATGAAAAGATTTTAGGACATTTCTCAGATTTTGTGACTTAAAGATGTTTATAACTATTTTGACATTTCTAGGATTATAGGATGCTTCTGGGATTTTAGGACATTTCTAGAATGTTGTGACATTTATAACATTTCTAGGATTTCTGGACATTTCTGGGCTTTGAGGACATCTCTCTGGTTCTTGGACATTTCTTGGATTTTAAGACATTTCCAGGACTTTTGGACATTACTCAGATTTTGAGACGTTTCTAGGATTTGGGGATGTTTCTAGGATTTTTAGACATTTGGGATTTTTAGGACATTAGAGGGATGCATGGAATCTCCCACTCTGTTTCATAAACAAGCTTGATTTTGAGGCTGCTTTATGCACTCTGAAACCTACACTAAAAGTACGAAAAAAATTCCCAGTGTGAACCAGTTTTTTGGGTTTCTTTTTGTTATTTAGAAAATGATTGGGGGGGCACACTGCACCCTATCGGGGGCCAGATTTGTCCTGCAGGCCATAAGTTGATTATCACTGTACTGGACTTTGCATTCCTCTCTCCTCTTGATTCATTAAGTTGCTGGAGGAGAGGTGGAGTGCAGGATGGTGATGAACGCAGCCTGTCAGCAGAGATAAGATGAGACAAATTTCTTGCACAGGGACAAAACTAAGATCAATGTGGGCCTTGCACAATGAGGAAAGGTGCTGGTGTGCGCACAAGGTCATAGAATTTAAATAAAGTGGAGAGATCTCCTGCAGCATCAGTATTCGGTGGCTCACAAACAAAAGCCTCATTATTCAGGTAAATTCAAGAGGGAAAATATCAATAAAACTCCCCCTGCTACACACTAGTTTATAATCCAATAGAGTCCCAGCAGTGGAAGTGATGATAATGTATTATTAGTGGTTGTTAGCTGGGTGGTAGTGATGATGAATAAAATGGCAGCAGCAGCCAATTGACAGATTGCATTGATTTGTGGCCAAGGCGGTTCAAAGTTATGTAATGTTCCTTGGGGGGGCAAACAAGGTATCAAACTGAGTCTTGTTAGGGTGACCCGACCTCACCGTGGTTTTTATCAGCAGGCTCTTTGGCATCAATCCTGTGACATATATATTGCTCAGGCAGAAAGCAGCCTTTATTGAAGAAGATAGTTGTTTCCCTGCCCTAGTTTGGAGATAAACTGATGGGTGTTTGATTCGCTTTGCGCCTTTAGAGAGGGAGCGCAGTCCATGATAAGAATAATCCGCCAAGAGCTATTTCATTATTTGGTTGTTTTTTGTGCGTTCATACCTAATGAAATTAAAGTGCATGGTGACATTAATGAAAAAAGTGTATGGTTATTACAATGGAGTAAATCTTAAACTGGAGCGATTTTTTTCCGCTTATTTCTGTCTGTAACTGTTTGATCTGATGATTATTTTGAGTTCATGTGAAAACAAAATTTATATATGTGAAAATAACAATAAAAATAAAATTCTAGGTTGAAAATTCCCCCATAACATTTGCACATATTTTCAATTTTCTTACCTTCAGGAGAGCACAAAGTCTCGGTGCTGTACATCCAGGCGCGCACTCAGCTCGTCTCCCCGCACAGCGCTGCGCTCACACCGGGCACAAAGTCCGCATTATGTCCGCTGCGTCCGCTCCCAGCTCCCGCCGCGGCTTCCCACAACTCTCACTTGGTTTGATGCATGTGGAGATCTGGAGCATTTTGCTGAATTGGCAGCAAGGTCCTGACCGAAGCAGCCAGGGAGGAAGGAGGGAAGGAAGTTCAGGTCACCAGCGGTCTGCTTCGCATCTTCCCCTCCCGCCTTCCTCGAACACACCCCGGTAGCCTGAGAGTCCCGGCTGGCCGCGCTGCTCCGGAGCTGCCGATGAAGTTCCCCCGATGCTCTCAGAGGAGGAGGAGAGGACATGAAGCAGAGAGGAGAGGAGAGAAAGAGGCTCCCAGCCTGCTGACCCCCGCCGCTCCGCCGAGAGCAACCCGGGATATGAAGTCCATAGTGTGGGTAAAGTGTTCCAGAGACTGCCTATTCTCTCCCCGAGCCCCGCAAGCCACTATCTGTGTGGACCAACCACCCCTCTCTCTCTCTCTCTCTCTCTCTCTCTCTCTGTATACATACACCCCCTTCTCTCTCTCTCTCCTCACAGCCCTCTCCCTCTCTGACATTTCGTAGAGGTGTGTTATGTTGTTGTTGTTTTTTTTTCCAAGACTTTTTTTTTTTTAAATCCAATTTAAGAAAGTATCATCATAGTATGATGTACATGATGTACATAGTGTGTTTGCTTTCTTTCTTTCTTTCTTTCTATGTCTGCCTGTCACTCTGTCTGTTTTTCTGACTTTCTTTCTTTCTGTCTCTGTCTGTCTTGTAGAATGACCAAGCTTTGAGTATCTTTTATACCTAGTTTTAATGAATGCTGCAACTTGCTGAGAGCTAACAATATACAAAGTGGTGTTACAGACAAGCACGCTTTCCAGACTGCCGCAAAACATCATGCCTGCTGCCATAAAGTGTCACTTTTGCAAAGCGGCCATAAAAAAGTCATCTTGTAGCTTAACTCTATACATATTTCATACATCTTTGTTTATTCTTCATGTTTATTATTTTAGGAGTTTTTATTTCTACTCTTACTGGATTAGATTTGCTTCTTTGGTCAGCTGACAGCTTTGTTTTGTGCCTGCAACTTGCACCTCGCACTTTGTGCAGCATATTGTGCTTCCACCTGAAATGAAATGTGCTTTATAAATAAAGTTTTTTACTTTGCTTGCTTACTATTTTGGAATCTCAAATTCCATAACAGTCATGAAAATGTACAATTTTTGCTTTACATTCACTCACATGGCTCTAGCTGCATGAAGAGACAAGTTCTAGTGCTGGGGCGGACTAAATGTTCAAAGTTCAGTGTTTCAGCTGCCTTATTCAGACACTTTTAATTTAGCGTTGGGTCTAATTACTTATAAATAAAAAAAGTACAAATCCAGGCTGGCTTACCAATTGTATTGCTGACTGCCATTTCGAAGCCTTCAGTTCTTGATTTTTTGGAACTAAAAGTGACCTCATGGAACTGAGGAGGAGAGAGGGGTGAATCTGACTGAGAAGGCGAGGACACAACAGGCAGACTGCCTATAACTCAAAGTGGCCCACCATTAAATATGCTTACTTTTGGGCTTTAATAATAAAGTATAAATGGGTAAATAACATAAAAATCCATGCCTTGTACAGTAATCACAAATTGTGAAATTAGTTATAGATACTTAAACATTTTTTTTTGGTACCAGGCTGTAAGTATTTTTTTCTGCTGTAAAACTGAACATTTTAACATGGGGCTTTATGAGGTTTGATGCATTTTTGGAACTAGCCTCAAATGGCCATCGGAGTAACTGCAGATTTTCAGCACTGGCGTCATTTTGCAGCCTCGGAGCTTACTGCTTGGGTACGACAAATGATGGGTGGCTGTTATGTACCTAGCTTCTGCCAAAGTGCAAACACAGCTTGTGTGATGATGCAATTTGTAATGAAGACTTGCATTTTGCTTAAGAGTGTTTTTAAGTGTTTTTTTGGTGTTGTTTTTTTTTGCAATGGCACTCACTCCTATTCTGTTTGCTCCTTGCATCTGCTGCAGTACAACATTTTGTGTAAATATTTAAAAATACATGGAGGCTCAGGGAAAATAATTTGTAGCTTTGGGGAGGGTCAAGATTGCAAAAAAAAAAAAAGTTCACACCCCAGCCAACCCCTTCTCTGATAAGAGTAGTCCCTTGACGTTTCCTTTATTGTGTTTCAGTGGTGTATTACAGGGACCACATTTGTGATTGATCAAATCACAAAGCAGCTGCAACAAAGCAGTGGCCCTCAGGGACCTCAGTGATACACATGGCCATGATTGATCCACTGACACTTTGAACAAAGTGTTACACATACTGTGACACATACTTTTCTGATGGGCTTTACCATGATCGATAATGCTGCTTTTGTTTAGAGTGGTGAATAGATGAAGTTAGCATTGCACCGGTTCCCTCGTCAAAAACCTTTTGTGATTTTTGAATGGGATTTTCGATTATTGCCAAAAATAAGCTCTGTGACAAAAAAACAAAGCCACGGAATGTTAGGTTTAGGCAAAAGAGGCACATAGTAAGTTGTAGAAAACACACACACACACACACACACACACACACACACACACATATCCATATGGGAAGCAAAGTCTGGAATCTTGACTTGTTTGTGGGACCCATCCACCTCCCTACCCGCCAGTCCTATTAGCACACTGTTGTACCTTACATTATGTGGATACCGGCAGTGTTATTACCTGATGCTGTCTCTAAGCATTTCATGCGACTAGTTACATCTAGCCATGATCTCAAGTGATGTCGCCCGTACAGGTTGCATGTAGACGTGCATGGTGCAGTCCGTCTGGCTGCCACAGTATAGTAACAACCCCACCGGTTCTGTTTGAGCAAGTTCTCATCTGACACAATCCAGCTGCATTCCGTTTGGATGCAGAGGGTGGCCTTTGGCGTCACGCTGCCGAACTCACTGACAGAGCAGACGTATTTGACGAGTTTGGGGTGAGAACTGGCTGGACCTCACCACTGGATGCTACTAAATCCAACAGACCCTTAGATACTGTGGTACTACTGAACTTAATCTGTGCATTGAAGATGCACAGTCAGCCTTTGTAACATTAACAGTGTTTGATAAAACCTGGTTTATTTTAGAGGGCATTATTGCAACTTCAAATTTTTCTTTTTTTTTTCTAATCTTTTTATTTTACCTTTCATTTGATGTATCTGTGTGTGTGTTCTTGAATTGCACCCATCCCCCTACACTCCACCCCAAACCACCACTTCATTTTTTTTGTTTGTTTGACCAATTAGTTGTGTGTAGGGTATATGTATGATTCTATGTATCTGTAGTTGTTATTTTTCCTTCCTGGCTGAAATCTTTAGTCTGTTCTCATTTAGAGTTTGTGAACTGCCCGATGTGCCACCAACTCCTGCAGCTGCCAACTTATCAATACACTTTTTGGTTTGTGTACATTGTATATTTCCTGTGGCAGAGAGACATCTTTACACTTTGAGGCAGCGTATTCCCTTTAATGACGGGCTTGGGCTTGTAGGCGGATTCTTTGCAGCAAATTCAGACTCAAACATCCAGCAGGATGATGAAACAAAACGGAGACGTCTGGACGGCTTCTACACGGCAGCGTTTGATTTAGAGGAATACATTATTTAACATTTCAACTGTCGCTGCCGTGCCCACATGAGAAGGACTTTTCCACCTTCAGACGAAAATCCAGACAGACACAAAAACATTGTCAAAACAGCCTGTATGTTGAGTCTATGTGTGTGTGTGTGTGTGTGTGAGTCGTTGCCTCAGTTGCTCTTTACACCAAGCTGAACTCTAAACATAAAGCTTTAGTGTACATCTTTAAAATAATACTGTTAACCCTTTGAAGCGTCTGAAAGCAGCATAAGAAAAGTGATATCATTTCAGGTTTCAAAGGGTTAAACTAACTAACCTTCAACCATGCTTTCTCTCTCTTTCTCTCTTTCTCTCTCTCTCACACACACACACACACACACACACAGAGTCTTTGCTTTATTCATATCCTCTATTCACTCCTCCCTGGGTTCAAACGTGTGCTGCCAAACTGCACATCTGCTGCTGCCTGTTGCTGCTCCAATCTATTAAATTAAAATTCAGGTTAAATCTGTGTGCGGCTCATCATGGTGTGTGTGTGTGTGTGTGTGTGTCTGTGCTTAGCATGACGTGTTGGTTTAGCTCTGCTTGTTTGTGCCGCGTCACTGTAATCTGGCTGCTTGTGTGTGGAAGCTTGCAGTGACCTGGACAGCTGCTCGCAGGGTTTAGTGCAGGGGCTGGGGAGTAATGGATTACCTGAATATGTGACTGGATTACAGGGATCTGTTTGCTAAACAGAAAAAGAATGGGCAAATCTGCTTGTTTTAGTTAGAATGGTTAAACACACAAAGTTCAATTACTGTTAGCTTTGAAATCAAATGCCTGACAAACCAAACAGCACTGTGAAAATACTTCAACAAGTCCTACAGTCCTATTGTTTAGTCAGACCCTGTGCAGGCGCTGTTCTGACTACGGCATCTGCTCACCAACCAATCCACTGCTGAGCTGATTGACAGGCCCAGAAATGAGAACCCTGACACTTCAAGAGGCCATAATGCTCATAACGCTTTTGTACAAGCGTGTTTTATTGATTTCTTCTTAAGAGATTTGATGAGCAAAACACCAGAGTTCCACAGCAAAACACACTGAAGTGACGCCCTGGACAGGGGGATTGAGACTAGAATTTTCAAACATCTCCATTTAGAAATTAAACCATGAGTTCAAGTGTGACTGTGCTCTTTTATTGGTGCCATATACTACATCTTCATCTGTTTGTAGCACCCATTAAATATTATGTACAGGAAAAACCAATTCATAGTATATTTTAAGAAAACAAAATTTTGGCATATGGGTGAGTTGTGCTTACACAAGGTAAGTTTCCAATAACCCTCAAATTGCGCTAATTGAAATTGCAAATTTAAAATATGCCTAATGGAAACAAAGTTTCATGCTTACATGATGTGGTGTATCAAGCGATTCAACAAAGCCATATTTTGCAAGACCTCAATGGAAACCCTCCTTAAATGATGTCGTTACCAGCCATGTTATTACCTGATACTGTCGGCCAGCACATATGAAAACACCACTGATTCTGTCTGAGTGCGTTCTCAGCTGACACTGTCAAGTCCCATTCTGGTTGAATCCCGAAGGTGGCTTTTGGTGTTGTGCTCGTATGCAGAAAGCACTGACAGAGCAGCACTATTTGACAAGTTTGGAATTAGAACGGGCTAAAGCGGCATGATTTGGTTCTGTGGCATAAAGAAGGGACTTCATACCTCCATAGCGTGACGTCTGTGAAAAGACTTCAAACACATTACCTTACTGTCCCCAACACAGCTACAACCCTGTATGGTGGTTTTACTCTGAACTATAGGGCATAGATTCAGGTCCAGGTCCAGCATACTGTATCAGGGTGGAGGTAGTGCACAGGATTTTCCATTCATCCCTGACAGGCTAAATTCTCAGTGTCAAATTAGAATATTTGCACAGCCTCTGAGGGCTTTGACTCTCCTCTTAACTCTCTCTGAGTGTGGTACTCCTACACAAAGCACTCTGACCCTGGGGCCACACAAAGATGCCTCTGGCTGTCTCTGCTGCACGTTTTCAATTCAGCCCAAATCAGACCTTATTAAGAACACAAATCACAAGAGTTCCATAATACAATGCAATACAATAAATTACAGCAATTAAATAAAATACAAATTTCAGGTATTTTAAATGGGGGTTCTTAAAAGCTGTGTGCTAACAGCCCAGAGAGACTGTGTGGACAGTATTGCAATTTATCATGTATTGTTACAGACATCCATCTGAGCCCACACTCCTCCGCTGTGCCTTGACCATCGAGCGTGTAGCACCATGGCCTTTCTACTGCGTCTTATACTTTTAATAGACGAGCAGATCACCAACAGACAGACAGACAGACAGAGAGCAGGGGAGACAACAATAAAGAGCTTTCTGTCAGGATTTGTGGGGGGGGGCTTGACAGGCAGTTCAATCAGTGTCGGGTTTCTTTAACCCATTAATGTCCTTAGTGAAATTTCAAAATTGGACAAATTTTCAAAAAAGCTTCAGTTTTTAAGCCGATTTACATGTTAAGAGTTGATGCATTTCAAAGACCAAAGATGTTTGTCAACAAACATCTGACATTTCATTTCACACACATCTTTGTGTGTGTGTGTGTGTGTGTGTGTGTGTGTGTGCGTACGCGTGCACGTGCACGTGCACGTGTGTGTGTGTGAGTGAGTGAGTGATATTAAGTAGGGTTGGAAGACTGTGCGTCTTAACAGATATTTCATTCCGATTTAAAACCAATGTCACACTGAATTATCATTAATGAATTATCATTTTTCTTTTTAAATCTGTATTATAAGAGTCTGAACAATGTCAGCATGAAAAATTATTAAGCTCTGATACTCCTAACATATTGTTTTGGAAGTGTTTTCAAACAAAGGTCAGTAGTTCCCATGTATTCTTATGGGGACGTAAACCCCATAAGGATACATGGTCATAGAACCATATTTCTCATAATTTCTCCCTAACAACACATTGGAAAATCTATTCCATCATTTATTCTTACTTTGGTTTATCTGGTTATTAAGTGTGTGAATTTTTTTGGACAAGCTATCATGTAAACCTTTATTTCCACCAGGGTTTATAGGAAAAGTGATAAAATGACTAACCCTATGTGAGTAACTACTAAAAATAGTATGTTACAGAAATGGCTGTATCTCAAAAACTATTAGGACCTATATCACATTTTTGGTACCATTGGACTCATAGAAACTGGAATTTCAATAATTTGTTATTTGTTCCAGTGTATGTATAATATTAAGCATATAAAATTAGTGCTAAAGTTATTTTTCTGATTTTTTTTCATCTTTCAACTTTCGATCAATTAAGGCATGATAAATTTCAGATATTGAAAATTTTGATTTTGACATGTTTAGCCACGTCTTGACACTTAAAACAGAAAATTTCATGTTTCTATCTTTGACAGAAAAAAAATATCTGTAGGGCTTTTACTTAACATACTAAATATAGTATAAGGACGTAAATGGGTTAATGAGGGTAAGTCAGGGGTGGCTTATCAAACAAGAAAAAAAAAGCCTATGATCTTCCATCTGTTTGGGTAATTTTCTTTAGGGAGGAGATGGAGAAAACTGTTCCACATTTTAAGTTTTCGCAGGCCGAATTTTAAATTAGCAAATTTGAGACACTGACCAACTGATAACAGTTCATGTGCCTTCAAAAGAAAAAAATTTCTGAATCAAATGTATTCTCTCACAATGCCCTTCAGGTCCTCCCGCAAGTCCTTGAATATTTCTAGGAGATACCTCTGTATATCTTTGCATAATTTTGTGAAGTCCCCTGTAATCATCGGCTGTCTTGTTGACAAAAACAGACTGATTGATTTCATTTTCCTTGATTTTTCATCAGTAAAGCTGTAGGATTTCTGAAATAAAGACTAAGATTTATATTCAAAAAGTCAAAATATTTCAGCAATATTAAGGCCTCAACACACACAAACTGACAACAATGAACTAACAAGAGACTGACTGTTGTCACCTCACTTCACCTTGTCTTGCCCAAAAGTTACATAAGACCACACTGCGGCAGCATGACAAGAAGTAACCTTCAATACCAGTCGACACTAAAATAGAGCCTGGGTCAGTTGAAGGTGGTATTGCTGTTTGGGCTGTGATAGCCAGCCTAGCTAGCTGAGTTAGCTCAGTTTAGCCTCCTGGGGGATAGCCATGTGTTAGCTTAGCTTTGTATCTGTGGTAGCCTGTGGTATCTGTGGTAGCCTGTGGTATCTGTCTGTAGGCTGTGTGCTAGTTGTGTGCTAGGCTTTGTGTAAGTTTCTTGTGCTCAGTTGAAATCCCCATCCGTGTGACAGGGAGGAGGGGTAGGTGGCAGAGCTTTAGTCCATTCAGACCTGCCAGCCTGGCTCTGCTTCACTCTTTCTTTCTTTGTTATCACTGCTCTCTGGCATTCATATTTAAGTCATAATTGCTGATCAGTGACCATAGGATCCTCATTAAGTGCTTATCCTTTTCTGGAGCACAAGTTTCATGTGTTTCAGTTGAATTCTCACTTCAGTTTCTCTTCTTGTGCTGAGCCGAGCAACCAATCAGAGTGGTTTCATTCATCTGGCACCTCTAACTCTGACTCATCATGGTGAATTGGCGGGAAAAAAAGCTGACAAGGGCCAGCAGTGTGGGACACATCACAAAGACTGGCATGACAGTTGCTCATCGTCAGCGAACTGTTGGGTTGGTGTGTCAGGGCCTTTAATTTTAGAATAGTAAAAAAAAATCAATATATATTTCTGAGAGGAGTAATATATTAAGAATAAATTCTCATATCTCCAAAAAGTGACACATATATGAGAGAAAAAAAATTCAAGATAATAACACTTAGTTATTACTCATGTCTTTACTGTCAAAATATTGTGACTATTGCTACTATACTGCTTCTTTTTTGGTCTCCAAATATTTTGCCTTAATTCTCAAAATATCCACTAAAGCAGCAGTAGAAGTCTAAAAATACTGTCTTACAAGTAAGCCCTATACTGTAAATAATTCCACTGTAAAATAACGATTAAGTGCTGGCAGCACA
Source organism: Plectropomus leopardus (assembly GCF_008729295.1). NCBI lineage: Eukaryota > Metazoa > Chordata > Actinopteri > Perciformes > Serranidae > Plectropomus > Plectropomus leopardus. The sequence continues at coordinate 30,726,934 of NC_056476.1, read as the reverse complement.
GACACTTGCAATATACCATAATTTTACAGCATTCATACTGTGAAATGACCAATCATTTTGATGTGTCCATACTGTTTGAATTTCTATTGTCTGTGGCTGATCAACATACATACTGCATGCTTTTGTGTTAAGCATTTGGCTAATTGTCTAAGTACTGCAACAAGCTCAGACCTCTTCTCTTGTATGATAATATCAATACATTATACATCCTTTACACTTCCTGTCACATATGCGCATAGTAACAACCCTTATTTAATAGTTTGTGAAGACAAGATGTCTCCAACAGTGAGACCAGTGTAACTCACGGTGCAAAAAGTGTCACATGACAAAATACCAATGATCAAATAGAAACATGTGCAAAGAACATCAACACAAAACAACACATGAAAGGCAATGCCTAGGTGACTCAGAACATGTCCAAAAATACCTAAAAACACAATGTCTCTAAGCATGCTGGGAAAACCTCACCCACATTTCCCCAACACCCTACAATATTCCAGTAGGCTAATGCTCTGGTTTACTGCTGCCTCCCTCTGCCACGCTGGCCCTTTATGCCCAATTACCAGGTTAGCAAGAATGTCAGTCCACTGATGCAGACCATCATGTCAGTGTTACCAAAATAAGTTGACAAAAATGCCCATTAATAGGCTAATTGTTTGAGCAACTTAAATCTCCTCTTCACTGATAAATGACTGATTAAAAGCTAGACAGCCTGTGGAGCATCAGTTTGATATCCAACATTCTTATGTAAATTAACAAGGCACTGGCAAAAAAACCCTCTTATTACCATTTAATTTGTAGACGAAGACCCATCTGTGTTGATGAAGGAGGACCCTCATGATGTTTTCAGTTCATGTTAAACAATGTTGTGTTCCCAGTCAAAAATGACCGTTCCATTAAGATTTATCATAAAAACTGTAATAATACATATATTATCACTACTTGTGTTAGATTTTTTTTAATCAACTTAAGTTCTTATGAACATTACACATTTTGAACTTCTATATGTTTATTTATGGCTCGTATGCCTCATTGATCTGAGTTGATACATCTTGAATACGAGTTCTAAAAAACATAATTTCTGGATTATTTTGACTATAAGCAATAATCAGGCGAAACATATTATACCGTTTATGACAGACTACTTTGGGTCAAAGTTACCAAGGACATTTGTTTTGAAACCATTTAAAATTTTTATTCAGTCACATAAAGTAACACCTGCTGTGTTCCCGGTCAAAAGTGACCGGGAAGGTTTTATTTGTGTACGAAGGAAATTATCCCAAAACTACACCTGACAATTTCACAATATTCCAAGATCAATGTCTTAATGCATTAAAGAACAACTAACAAGAAAAATAACATTACAATGTTCATCAGTCTATCAGATGTGTATTTGCCTGACAACAGAAAAAAAATGAAAACTGATAACAAAATCAGGCTTCTAAACTTGGTGGAGTGGATTAACTCAAACTTTAATGGTGTTTTTTCTCATGCACATGTTAGATCAATATGTGCAGGTTGTTGCATGTGCCTTGGCGCACACATACTGCTTCCTTCCTTTTGTCACCTCTCTCTTTTGCAGCAAGTCATCTTGCTTCTCGGCCTTGTATCTCTCTCACCTCCTGCAGAGGCTGGTGTTCGGGGAAGGTGTTGGTGTTGTTGAATATGGAAAAGATACTCTACTGTGCATAGGTTCCCGTAGGGTGTGTGTGTGTGTGCGTATGTCCATCTGACAAATGAGAATGCACCTGAGGTCAGTTTTTTACTAATTGTAGTCTCCCCCATTGATTTCTAATGACCCGTCATTTTGGCCGGGAACACAAAGAGTGTACAAAAGTTGAATAAAACACACAAAATTGTATGCAAATGAATACAAATTATTTTGTGTGTTGAAATCCCCTTTGTGGACAAAGTCATGGAATCTTAAGTCAGTCTGATCAAATTAACTACACTTTTTAGAGATAAAACTTTTAAATTGGTTAATGTATAACACGTCCTCCGAATTGTGTGTCCTCCTTAGAATAAACTGCTGTCCAAATGACAGTTTCTGAAGTCCCTTGGGAGTTAATGAGAAATTATTTCTATTTTTCTAAAAGAAAAGTGAAAAAAACAAAAAGCACCAGCCTTATGTTAGAATTACAGAACTAACTTTGAATCAAACTGACCATGCTCCAAATTCTCCATGCAACAACCTGTTTTTCCCAAAAATATTGGAGTGTCCTGCAAAACAATGTTGCAGCTGGTTTGGGAAATGCAAGGTCCTAAATACGATGAAGTAAAAAGTACAAGATTTCCCTCTGATATGTAGCCTAGTGGAGTACTGGGACAGAGTTAAAGTTGCATGACGCAGAAATATTTACAGTAAGTTAAGTACACATACTAATATCTAATATAAAATTGTACTGTACGTGTAGTGCTTGAGAAATATGTGCTTAGGAACATTCACTACTTATTTTTTTTTCACTCAGTGGTTCTAATACTCTGTGAGACCTTCTTTCTCTTTAAAAGTACATTTTAAGTTCTCCGTCTTTATGCCTGTAGGTTTTATTTTCTTCCCCCTTTCAGCTGAACCTGAAGTCTGTAATGACACCATAGGTTCTCACCAAGCCTCGCTGCTCCCTGAATCTTTATTTTAAATCAAATTGCATCATTCCTCACATTTGGGGCTGCCATTCCTTTTCCTTTCCTGTCTTTAGCGACTCCCGGGTTGATATTGTTTTCATCATTTTTCCGTCCTCAGCAGGCATCAAAGGGCCTTCGTAGACGCTCACTGAAGATCACTCGCAGTCAACACTTCCGTTTACGCTCACTGACTTTTTATTCTCTTGTCTATTTATTTATTTTTTGGGTGGAAAATCAGCTCTTTAATCAGTTTAACATCAGGCTCACCTCGGTGCGTGGGGAATTTATTAATACAGCCACCTCATCACACTGTTAGTAACAGTTTAGCATAATGTGAACAGCATTAGCATATTCATCACAGAACACTAATCAGGCCTAGTGGACCAAGTCAGGTGTGTGTGTGTGTGTGTGTGTGTGTGTGTGTGTAATACCTGTGTGACCCTGATCAGAGAGACAGTCCATCAATTTTTAGACCCAAAACAGAATTTCATTAGATGTTTAAAGTCTGACTGAGCTGCATGCCACATGCAGTACTATAATTTGTACTTTTTTCACACATAGACCACCGTAAGAACTGTCAATCACACTCTGGTGAGGACCAAACAGCTGGACAAAGTCACTTCCGAGTAAACTCTAGTAAGGTTGATGTGTTTGTGTACTGTGTGTAGAGTAAGTGTGCAATATAAGTCTAATTTCAAATGCTAATTTAGTATAAAATGTTATATCTTTGCACTGATTATTGCACCTGGCAAGTCAGTCATCCTCGAAACCATCTCTATAAGAAATCTGTGTAATTATTTAAGGTAAATTGTTAACCATGGTAACACACATGCCAGCCCGTTCTTATTCCCATGTTGTTAAATACTGACCCTCACACCCCTCAGCATGTGATACCAGCCTATTCTCATCTCAAGCCATTTTCAGCATCCACCCCGAACGCGGCCAGAAAGAATCAGTGGTGTAGTTATTATAACGAACGGCACCAGGTGCATCCACCTGATATGTACACAGGTGGCGTCAGTTGAGAACGCTGCCAGACGGAACTGAACGTGTGCTAATGAAGGATGGCATCAGGTAGAAATGCTGCCAGTGGCGGCATTATATATAAGAAGTGTGAGAGTGCTTATATGGCGGATGGGAGGGAAGGTGAACGTCAAGGTAATGTTATATATATAAAGTCCATTATCACAAATCACGGTTTGCCTCAGAGGGCTTTAAAGCATACATTCCTCTGTCCAGAAAATCATAAACAACTGATTTTCATGCGGGACTGTGGTGTTCACTTCATATGTTGATGGAAAGGATTTGTTTTGTTTTTTGCTTCATCAGTACCACGTGCCATGTTAGTATAAAAATGTAAGGATTTAAAAAAGAAGAGGTAAAATCTTAAACTGAAAATAGTCCCCTACACATGCACTATTCCCTCCTGTTAGAAGGTAGTTTCCATCAGTAAATAACTGATGGATAGAAATTAAGCTCAGCATTGTTGAGCTGTTTCTGGAGATTCATGTCTTTTGTGAGAAACAATGGGCTTGGGGCTGAGTGACAGGCTAGGAGAGTCAGGCACTGAGACTCCTACTAACACATTGTTGACACAAATTAAAATATATATTACTCAGATTGATGCCTTTAGTTCTGAATTTGAAAATGAAACTGATGAACGCTGCAGCTGGCTGAGAAAAAGCTAAATGTAATTGTATTGTTTAGGAGAGAGCAGCATGGCTAACTATCAGAGGATGAGCCAATTTACTCATAGCTTTAGGCTTAGCCCGGGGTGCAGTGCAGCATACAAAACTCCCTCACCCCAATCTGAGTATCATCTTGTCTGCTGCTGATGTCAACAAGCCAATGACACTATCTGAACCTGGGGAAGCATGATGGATGGTTTTCAGAGGGTGAAATTGGCCACAGAGGGCTGTGTCTTTGAGGGTGGCTCACTCTCCGGCTGCCTTTTTCTACGCAGCCTTGGAAGTGCCTCACAAAACCCACTTGTACCCAGCCTGCTGTGACTCCTTGTTGTTCTAAAGTTTGACCAGTTTTCCATCCAACAAATAACGACAAAACTCTGAGAAAAAGCAGTCGTGACATTTCCCACAGCATTATGTCACAATAGCTTTGGCTTCTGTGATTTGTAAATCCAGCAGCAGATTTCCCATATCAGCTCTACAGGGCTGAGCATTGCACACTGCACAGCACACTGCTATACTCTGAGCTATTTGAATTTGAAAGCTGGTTGCTCCTATGCAACTTACAGTATATCACCATGACAGACTTTATTTTATTGAGAGAAATCACGTTCTACCCTCTTCTTCTCTGTTTTTTTATTTTCTTCCATTGCCTCGCGGTGTGACCTGCTGCATTACAGTGGAGGGATATGACGCCTCAGCACTTGAACCAAAGTGCTGCTTCCCAGCCGACTGAGAGAAAGACAAAAGGCTTCAATGTCTTTGAAACTAATTTGTACAGCACAGTGCTGGAGGAACTACTCAGATTCTTTACTTTAATAAAAGTAGCAATATCACAGTGTAGAAACATTATATTACAAATAAAACCCTGCATTCAAAATTTGACTTCAAGAGTAATTGGCTTGAGTGCTTCCTCTATAAAGTGTGAAAGTTTTTTCTTTTTAATTTTATTGCCATTAACAGCAATAAGCAGACAATTAACATTGCAGAACAAAATCGCCTCCAGAGTGGGTTTAACCTGTCATAAGTGTACATGTGAATGAAGATTTACCATACCACAATAGAAAACACACAGCTACCCATGTATACGCCTTCCATGAACATAATAACACGCATCCATCTACAGTATACATATTCACATGCATCCATGCATATGCATAAACATGACTCACATGCATATATACATATTACATATATGTATACATACATGTAAATACACATATATACACAAGTCCACCACAAGTACTGAACCTTTTCTAACCAAGGTCACCATTAACTGATGTCCATCTCTGTTTAAAAATGGGGATTTTAGTTGTAGCTGGGCTGTCATTCGCTCCATCATGTTAACTCGTTTGACTTTTTGCAACCATTGAACAGTCCTGTGAGGGTTACGCTTCATCCAATTAACAGTAATTGCTTTTCTTGCAGTCATCAGCAAAATAGTATTATAATGTATAACAGTCGTTTGTGGTAAATCAGTGAACAGGCAGTACATCTAATAAAAAAAGTAATAAATAAAAAACATACAAACAAACAAGCAAAAAACAATGGGTCTCTCCATTTCTTCTTTAACATTTTTCCAGAATGTAGTTTTGGATAGTCCCACAATATGTGAATATAGTCACTGACCATACCAGAGTTTTTTCAGCATTGGTGTGTAATATTATTTTTAAACATTCAGGCCTTCAACTGGTCCTAAAGAACCTCAGTTTAACTTTCCAGTCAAATTATTTCTATAGCTGGCTTCCAACCACAACAGCATGGATGGATGGACTTAAACACAATATTTCCACAGGGTCTAAAGGGGCCTTCAGAGTTCAATTTAATGATTTCATGATTTAATGATTGACTTTATAATGCTTTCTGGGAAGGATAGCTGACTTATTGTCTAAAATAAAGACATGGCATACCTGTTTGTTTCTTCCTGTTGGAACACAGCTAATCAAAGTTGTGAACCTTGGCAGGATGAGAAAAACACCTGAAAATGAATTGTTGAGGGAAATGAAGTCCAATCATGCTATTGAAGCAATTGCAATGAAAACAAGACACATTTTGTATTTTATATTAGCCCTGGGTAGAAAACTTTTCCAGGTTTAACATTGTGCATGTTGTTTATCTGTACATTCCAAAGTGATCTTAAGAGCTCATTTTACTGCCAAATTGAACAGATCCAATCAGTGTTGGGCAGTAACAACAAGTAACAAATTACACTAATATTATTAATTTTCCTTTATTTAGTAGTGTAACAAATTACTAATAAAATTTTAATTATAATATTACAGTTACCCCCAAATCAAATAATTCTTCACAACTTCACTTTTGTTGACATTCCACTACTGACCTGAAATATGACATCACATCAGAGGGGTCATTTTTGTAATTCCTCGTGCTTCACATACACATCATAAAGCAGCAGGCTAGTTTGGAAGATGGAAATGATTACCTTTACCTTGATTTTGTCTGGAGGAAAGATGACTAGAGCATTATTGGTGCAGGCAGTGGTTCTAGTACTCTTTCCATTGCAATAATCAATGTTGAAAACATGCTGATGCTTTGCAATAGACTTCTGCGTCCACATATCACATTTTAGGTTTTGTCCTGCATCTACTTTTGACATTCCAGGATGGTGCTACCGGAATGTCAACACAAGCACATGGTGGGATGATACAATATGTGGTTATCTTTGAGCATCAAAAGCACATTGCAACCAATACATCAATGTCACATCACACATCACATGCTGGCACAGATGGTTAGGATTAGGGGAAGGAGCAGCCTATTCTCTCTGAACTTGTCAAATGGCTCTGCTCTGTCAGAGCTTTCGGTGTATGTGCATGACGCCAAAAGGCCCCTTTTGTATGCACATGGTCCTGGAGGGTGTTAGCTGATGATGCGGCTGCACAGCACACCCACATGGGTAGACCCATCCACCGCCCCTACAGGCAACCTCGTGCTCCTTTTATTGAGTTGTTATTGGCAGCATTTCAACCTGACACTATTCTGTGGTGTATCAAGCGGATGCTACCAGTTCCCTCTGGTTGCATATCATGCTACCGCAGCAGGTGCTGTCTGGCTGTCCAGCAGCATATCATGCGGATGCAAAAGGTGGCTTTTAGCATTGCAATGGTACGCCGAAAGCACTGTCAAAACTGCAGTATTTGATGACTTCAGTGTGACAACAGGTTAAAAATACTGATAACAGGCAACAGAGGATTTCCAAGAAAAAAAAAAAAAAGTGCACTTCTCCTGGGAAACAGTTTACAGTGGCCCAGTACCCCAGCTTATTCACTTTCTAACCAGAAGATGCATTCAAATTAGCATGAAAAAAATAATGTTTAATGAGTTGAAAGCAGGAACATCGGTAATGTCTGCATTGACTCTACATTAATGTGAGTGATTTTTCCACTGCCTGTTGTCCACAGCTGCTGTATACTGTACACAAAGATTTCTTCTGCAGTTCATTAAATCTCTGAAGACAACACATATGTTGATTTGAGAAGTGCAGAGCACAGTGCCATTACGCTTGAATGTTCACTGTTTACCTTCATCAAATCATATGCATCGACACCAGGCTGCTGAAAAATAATCACACACACCTCGACACACATCAGACTAGTTGCTTATAACTCTGTGTTCTTATGTTTATGCAGAAAAAGTTGAATTATTGGAGCTCATTAACCGTGTGTGTCACAGCTTTCTTTCCATCTGTTTTATTCTTGAAATGCATATCAAAGCGAACCCTCTGTGTGACATTTAGACGTGATTACATGATTACAGATTGCATTAGGAAATACAGTAGAATTGGGACTGAAATTGCATTGGATTGATGCAATCGGAGAAACTGCCTCACAATTTTTTTTTTTAATTAGTTGTTTGTCCCACTGTAGGATTTAACTATTTAAAAACCCACACAGCCTGACTCAAATTTCTGGTGTTTTGTGTTCACATCATGCTGCTCTGTACCATCCAGACAACATTATGATGTCCTGGAGAGGCAGTTTTTTCAAATGTTGAGCATAGCATAGCTGTTTCAGAGCAGTGAGAACAGCGATGTGACTGGCTGATCACCTAACATGCTCTCATCCCAACTCGTCACATGGTACCACTCAGTTAGTGACCTTCTGCGTCTACTTATGACATTTTAGGTATCCTTCTGTGTCAGCTGTTTACGCTCCAGCATGCCGTTACACTGATTGCAATAAACGCACATGGTGGAATAACATCAAAGTGGAATGACGTCAAAGTGGAATGATGCAGCCCGTTACCTTGATGTCAACAAATGCACATGGTCCTTATGTTCACACAACAGTGTGGACTGTCACAATGGTTGGGATCAGGAAAAAAGTCACTGACGTTTACGTTTAGGAAAATAAGACAAATGGTATGGTGTAAAGAGAAACATGCGTCCACACGTGAAGCAAACCCCAGCCTCCTGCACAAAAGTCGGTTGTTTGTGGGAGCCATCCACCTCCCCACCCGACTGGTTCCATTTAGCTGCATTCTCAAGTGACGCAGCCTGTGTGCGTTGCATGTGGATGCGCGGGGTGCCCTCCAGCTGTCCACCAGCATATTATAAAAATGCCAACAGTTCTGGCCGAGCGTGTTCTCATGTGATGCGGTACATTGGACGTAGATGGTGGGTTTTGGTGTCATATTTGTACAGCTAAAGCACTGACAAAGCAGCACTACTTGATGAGTTTGGGGTGAGAATGGTCTGAATCACCACACCCGCTGATCTGTTCCACCTCACCCCTTTCACTCAATTGTGCTGCAGCACCATTCCGAAGTCATTAAATAGACCCAGATGTGAAAAGCCACCTTTCTGGTCAAGTCAAGTAAGTTTTATTTATAGAGCCCATTATCACAAAACATGGTTTGCCTCAGAGGGCTTTACAGTGTACGACATCCCTCTGCCCTTAGACCCTCACATTACCCAAGGAAAAACTCCCGAAAAAGAACCTCTGTAACGGGGGGAAAAAAAAGGAAGAAACCTCAGGAAGAGCGGTAGAGGATAATGAGGGATCCCTCTTCCAGGACGGACAGACGAGCAATAGATGACGTAAATAGCAAATGAAATACAATCATGGCAAAAAAGGAAAGAGAAAGAGAGAGGGGGAGAGAGGGGAAGAGAGGCATGGCAATAGTAGAAACAGATGCATGTCATATTACAATAATGGTAGGTGTGAAATTATTAATTGCACTCTATGATGTTGAGGGTGATGATAACAGTCTCATGCATATGTTGATAGGGAGGTGTCCAAAGGCAAGATCACAGCATCGGCGCAACCAGGACCAGACCACAATCAGGGCGAGCGGGGGGCACAGTATCAGTGCAGCCACAGCACGAGCACAACCAAAGGCAGGGTCACAGCATCAGCACAGCTATCAACACGGTCAGGCACAGTCAAGGTTACGGCCAGGATCCAGGAAAACTAGGAAACAAGGGAGCAGGAATGCTCCCGAGAGGCAACAAGATTAGCGTAGTGCAATTCAACAGACCCAGGCTCTGTAATTGCGAGCCCCAGGTAGTGCAGGTCTGCATAATACGTAAAAGATGGTATCAGCTGAGAACATGGAGTGTTATGATATGCCACCAGATGGCTAGACGGCACTTGCCACAGCAGCATGATTTGCAAACGGGCAGCGTCAATTAAGAATGCGACCAGACTTTTCCTTTTGCATCCACATGAGGTTGAAATGCTGCCAGTAACAATGTAGTACAAGGAGCATGGAGGTCCCTATAGGGCGTGCTGGTGGATGGATCCAAAGAACCCCCTTCCCCTAATCCATAACCATGACAGCATGTGCATTTGTTGACAGCATTTAGGTCTTGGTCGCGTGTGTTTTTGTTGCCTATAGACAAATACGTGCAGTGTAATGGCACCATGTGCTTGTGTAGTGTGTAGTTGCATTCTGGAACGTAAAGCGCAGACACAAAAGGATACCTAAAGCATAATATGTAGATGTGGATGTCCACTGCAAAGTGGCAACATGTGACGACCTGGAATGAGAATGTGTAAATACCTAAGAAAGCTTAGGTATTTAATGCCCTGGGGATGACAATGGGCTGGATACAATCTGAATATTGTAAAGAGCTTCTTTAGGAACCTGCAGTGGATGACCACACACAAACACACACACACACACACACACACACACACACACACACACACATGCTTGTGAAAATAGCATCAGAAGCAGCATGAGGGGAGAATGGAGTAAATGAAGTAGACTGGCTAATTACACTGTGTAATGAAAATGAGCACAGATGATGGAAGACAACTGTGAATGACCCTCCATCATCACTGAGGAGAACAAGGACTGGCGAGGAAGCAACACAGGAAGAGTCTGAAGGCTGGAGAATGGGAGGAGGCCAGCAGGCTGCGATAAGCTGCTCCTGAGTGAAGGATGTGGCCAGAGGAAAGCCTGAGGGCCGGGGCCCACACTAGGATGATCCAGCATGGATCGCTCCTGCAGGAGGAGAGAAGCAGGAATAGAGAGGACAGGAAGAAAGTGAAAGCAGAGGCATGGACAGATGGAGACTCTAAGGGAGGAGGGTTGGAGCAACTAGCACCAGTAAACAGGAAGAGGGAGACAACAGAGGAGAGACAACTGTCCCGATAGTGCATTATGTTACTCTCCTCCAAATAACTGTCCTACTTTCTGCTCACATCAGCAACCACAACATACAACTGGAGACAAAGTGAGCTTTCCTTCTGCACTCTGACACATCTTGTTTTGTTATATACTGTATATGTGTGGGTGGAGGCTGCCACTTATTGTGTGGTCCAGCTATGCGACAGAGGAAGTACAGCCATCTCATGCATCATAACTCAATAACTTTAAACCAGGTTTAGCCCAGTATCTGTTCCCACACACAAGTGCCTATAAACTATATCACAGATGGATGGTGCAATAAAGACCATTTTATTTTCTGTTCAAAATATGTTTTAAACAGTAAACAGTGGTCATGAAAGTAGTATCATGATAAATAAAGATCAAGATTGTATATTGACTTGGAGAGAACTGAATCATTTTATCTTATTTCTGTTAGTGACTTGATGTATTACAGACCCTGTGACCCAGTTATGTTTAATGAGATGGATGAAAAAAACACACATTGCCATATTGTGTGGCCTATGCTATTTGAGAACTATTGTGCATTGTTGTAAAGCAAATACTTTATGTGGTGTGCTAGTTAAAAAATATACTTAAACTTGAACTACAGACTTTTTGTATTTTGATTTTTTGAAATTTTATATGATATATCGTACAGTGTGAGTAGAAATGAGAATTATAGATTGACTCCTTACAGTGTTTTTTTTAAAATACATGTTAACTCTAAAAGAGTTAGATATAGAGTGAACTTTTCCATATTCTATAGTGTTAATATGGCAGCAACTCTATTTAGCATTATAAAAAATAAAACAAAAAAACCCCAAAAAAACAGAGTGCTAACTTTTGACACAACACACTGGTGCCATGAAAACTCAACACTGAGCTGAGGTAACCAGTATTCAATTTCAACTATTAAGGGAGTTGGTGCACTTTTGTCATAGTGTAAAATACTGAACATTTTCATAAGTGTAGTTTTGACTCTGTGTAGTGTGGACCAATATAGACAATTTAAAAGTGTTAAATTTAACTCTCATGGTGCTGAAATAACACTGCTGTTAGTTGCACAGGGATTTTGCTGTGTAGTTTAGTAATTTGACTTACAGCCCTATTATAAAATAAAGTTACAAATGACTTAACACAGCATCACAGAACAAGGACTACAGTACAAAACTAAGCCAGACAAAGAGGAGAGAGTCCTTTGAATAGAGAATAAGAAAAAAAAAAAGAAAAAAAAGCAATAAATAGATAAAAGATGATTAATAGATACTGAGTTACAGCTGAAAGAAAGAGTGGACAGAAATTTGAAATTTGAAATTTTGTTGTAAATGCTGTTGATTTTTAGAGTGAATATAAACAACAAAACATAGTTTGTTTAGGTTGTTAGCTAGTTCCCGATGATTGGATGTCTTTCCAGTCTACACATTTGTAAATGTCAGTAAAAGTTTCATTTATAAACCCTTCCACTCCCGTTCATTCAATGCATTACTGTGATGTCAACAAATACATATGGTGGGTACCCTACAGTCCTTATGTTTATACAGCAGCACACGGCAACCCACATGACTGTAATGATTGGGCAACAAAGTCAGGGATGGTTAGGTTTAGGCAAAAGAAGCACATGGTGAGGAGTAAAAAAAACACATACACACACACACACACACATCCACACAGGAAGCAAACTCCTAACTTGCAAAAAAGTCAGTTGTTTGTTCGATCCATCCACCTTCCCACCCACCCATCGTATTAGTGCACTTGCACAACTTATATGCTGTTTGTTGACTTCAGCTCAGCATTAAACATGAGCTCTCCCATGAAGCTGATTGGAAAACTTAACACTCTGAGCTTTAGTACAACACTCTGAAACTGGATACTGGACTTCCTCACATGTAGACCCCAGAGAGTTCAGATTGGCTGTCAAACCTTCTTTACATTAGTGCTCAACACTGGAGCCCCCCAGGGCTGTGTGCTCAGCCCCCTCCTGTTCACTGTGTACACCCATGACTGCACTCCCAAACATCAGGACAACTCTATTGTGAAGTATGAGGACGACACCACCATCATCAGCCGTATTACAAACAACGATGATCATACCGGGAGGAAATCAATAATCGTGCAGAGTGGTGCACAGAGAACAACCTACTGCTCAACATCAATAAAACCAAGGAGCTGATTTTGATTTTAGAAAGAACGAGGCAGACACACACCCCTGTCTACATCAGTGGAGCTGACGTGGAGCAGATGAACAGCTATAGATTCCTTGGAATTACTATCACTGAGAACCTATCTTGGTCATCACACATCATCACCCAGGTTAAAAAAGCACAGAAAAGGCTCTACTTCCTACGGAAACTTAGGAATTCCAGAGCAAGATCCTGGTTAACTTCTACAGAGGAACAATAGAAAGCATATTGACTGGAAATGTCACTAATTGGCATGGTTTGTGCACGGCCCAGAACAGGAAGGCTCTACAGCGGGTGATTAAAACTGCCAGGAACATCACTGGTTCCCATCTACAGAGCATGGGAAGTGAGGTGTCTGCACAGACCAAAGGATACTGAAGGACAACAGCCATTCCAGCCAAAGTCTGTTCACCCTGCTGCCATCTGGAAAAAGATACAAAAGTATCTGCTGCAGAACCACCAGACTACGGAGCAGCTTCTTTCCTTAGGCTGTGAGACTCCTCAACTCCTCCTTCAACGCCAAATAGATGTAGCAGGATTTAGGATCAACTTTAATTTAATTTCTTCTTCAACCATGTTTAAGAAAAATTACAATAAATCTACCTTGTACCTGACGTGGTTACCGTCAGCATTATTACCTGGCGCTTTCATTCAGCATTTCATGTGCGTCATTCATACGTTTCATTTGTTATTTACGACATCTATTGCATTGTCTGTCCGTCCTGGAAGAGGGATCCCTCATCATCCTCTACTGCTCTTCCTGAGGTTTCTTCCTTTTTTTTCCCCGTTACAGGGGTTCTTTTTCGGGAGTTTTTCCTTGGGTGATGTGAGGGTCTAAGGGCAGAGGGATGTCGTACACTGTAAAGGCCTCTGAGGCAAACCATGTTTTGTGATAATGGGCTCTATAAATAAAACTGACTTGACTTGACTACCTGGTTCCGCCCTGCTGCATTCTCAAGTGGCACCAACTGTGTGTATTGCATGTGGACACACCCGGCGCCATCCGGCTGTCCCCCGGAGTATAATAACAGCACCACCAGTTATGTCCGAGCATGTTCTCATCGGACGCCGTCCAGCTGTGTTTCCACTTCTCCTCTGGTGATAACATTCCAAGAAGCATGGTGATGGAAGTTCAAAATATTGGCAGCTTTATTTCTATTGCAGCCACCACAATAGCCATTATTACTTCCAATCCAAGGTGATGTAGAAGTGTTATGGAGCCATAATTGAAAGGCAAGGCCTTTATATGTGGAAGTGGCCACGTATGAGGGATTTCTGGGAGGTGATAGTCCACAAATTCACAGAGGAATTGTGGATTCAAAACTTCCAGTTGATGCACTCAACTTTTGAAGAGTTATGTGATGTAATAACAGCTCTTGTAGCACCTGCTGCATCATGAGGGAACCAGTTCCCACTGACAAGCACATACCCATAGCATCATGTGACCTAGAAAGGCCGACAAAGGATTTACGTTGCAGTTTTGCGAAATATGGCTTTTTTAATTCCATTGAGATACCACCTTATGCGAGCATGTAAACTTTTTTGCAATCAATGGGAGTTTTTTTTTTTAAATTGACGTGTTTCCATTAGACACATTTTATATTTGCAGTTTCACTTTGTGCAATTTGATGGAAAATGGAAACCCACTTAATGATGGATGCATGTCAAAAAATCATGTAAAAGATTTATAGCTTTCACTTAAGATTTTTTCAAAAATATCCAACTAATGGAATGGATGGTGGATCTTAGTGTCAAAAAAGTCTATTAAGATCGTTATCGTCATTTTTACTATTAGATGATTCTGTGTTAAGATAAATGATAAAGTATCCTAATCAAAAAAAAAAATAGTTGCTAATTTATGGGTCCACTAAGAGAAGGAATACACAATTACCATCTATTACCATCTTTTTATATATATATATATATATATATAAAATATAATTGTATATATATATATATATATGTATACAGTATATATATGTACACTTGAATCTGCGTCAGAGTGCTCACATGTCTGTGTGTACAAAGAACAGAGCCAGGGCGGTTAGCCTAGCTTTGCATAAAGACTGGAAGCATGGGGAGACAACTAGCCTGGCTCTTTTCAAAATCTTTCCAAAACATACCTACCAACCTCAGGGCGACTGAAAGTGGATTTTTATAGGCCAATATGATAACAGCAGATAACAGGAAAAAGCAAATAGTCAAATATTGACCAAACTGTTAGACTGATCAAATTCTACCAATACTTCTAAAGTTATCTTATTAGATGTTGTAGGTAGTTTGTTTAATCTGTACACAACCAGAAATGTAGTAGAATAGTGTGTTGTCACTTCAATTCAATTCAATTTCAGTTTTATTTATAAAGCCCATTATCACAAAACACAGTTTGCCTCAGAGGGCTTTACAGCAGACAGCATCCCTCTGTCCTTAGACCCTCACATCGACTAAGGAAAAACTCCCCCAAAAAACCCTGTAACGGGGGAAAAAAATGGTAGAAACCTCAGGAAGAGCGACTGAGGAGGGATCCCTCTTCCAGGATGGACAGATGTGCAATAGATGTCGTAAATAACAATTAAATTACAGTAATGTCAAAAAATAAAGAGAAAGAGAGAGAGAAAGAGAGAGGGGGAGAGAAGCACAGCAATAATGGTAACAATAAACACGAACATGGTCAAAGGCAGGGTCACAGCATCAGCACAGCCAAGATCCATGAAAACTATGAAACAAGCGAACACGAATGCTCCAGAGAGGCAACTGTGTTAGTGTAATGCAAGTGTGAATGGATGGAAAGAAACCAAGGCCTGTCAAGCTGCAGACCACTGTTCAAGAGTTTAAGTTTAGTTTATTTAATTTATCAAAAGGATAGCATGCAATGACATTGATCATTTACAAGAAATAAAAACATTGTTGCACCAGATTTAGCAACACACTAATTTCATATGTATTCCTGTATTGAATAAGCTGATATAATACATACAGAATACCAATAAAATACATTACAATATGGAACTCTAGAAAAGCAGATTCCCCTCACAAGAATGGACAGTTCGCACACGCTGGATAGCACAAAAAACAACATGATATAGCAGCCAGTTCTCTTTCCAAACTCATCAAATGGTGCCGCTCTGTCAATGCTTTCAGTGTACAAGCATGATGCCAAAATCCACCTTCTGCATCCACCCGGAATGTGGCTGGACGGCATCAAAAGATAATGCAGCCAGACAGGACCGATGGCGTGTTGGACACAATCACCACATCTTTAAAGTGACCTAGTTTTTAGTGCAAACAATAGGCACAGTGCAAAACACAAGTCTGCACGAAACACACAACAACCACATTTAAAGTGACAGATGCAAATTTCTGAACATGCAACACAATACAATACAAGACACACAACAAACTACATTATAAAATGTCAGAGGTTTGCAGAGCGTGTACACACAAGGGCAACATCAAACATCTATTTACTATTTAAGGTAACCTCTAACGCCTATAAGACCAACAAACAACAAAATAACGGTAGTGTTTTGGTGAGTCATCGCTGTGATTCCAGAAGCTTTTTAGCAACCAAAAGTTTTGTAGCAGCCCACCACCCACGCTGCATTTCCAGCAAGGATTGAGCCCGCAAAGCCAGCTTTTAAGTGTTTTTTTGTGCTTAGGCCTTATCATTTGTCAACCACAGCATTCAAATGTAAAGTTTCAATGTATCCACTATATAATATTGTGCTAATGTAATGTATCCTTGATTACAGAAACATATACCAACATTTATTCTGGTGATTGTGTTGGAGGGTAGAGAGAGTGAATCTGGCATTGCATGCAACAATGGCTCTCAGAGGGAACAGAACCAGGGTTCTTGCACAGTACAATACATTAATTTCAACCAATGGGCAACCAGGAGACCTCATGAACAGTTGAAGTCAAATTGATAGCCAAACTTTCCAAAATCAATCTGAAGTTGTATTAACCTGAATTATCATGTAAAAGCTATCCACGGCCACACAGAAGAGATTATATTTTCCCTTCAGTCAGCTTCCAGTCTGAATAATGTCTCAGACTGTGTGGGTGTGAAAGGGGAAGCTGCTAGAAAAGCTCCATCAGTTTTCCCAAGATGCACAGAGGTGAAATAAAAAAGTTCATAGAACAACTCATATCCAGCCAGGAGGAGACTAAGGAATACATACCCTGTGTGTGTGTGTGTGTGTGTGTGTGTGTGTGTGTGTAATCAGCAGTTTATGGACTGTGCTGTGGAGAAAGTGTGGGGTAATTCACAGCTGGTTCATCACATGACAGAGTAGATGAATTGATGCGGAGCTGGGAAGCTGTAGAGCCAGCACCTGTCCAGCCATACATCAGTATTAGGAAATCAGCCCCTCTGTGATCATTATTTATCTGCCCCGGCTAAATGCCCCCACAGCATGATGCACAGGAGAGAGGTGAGCTTTTAACATGGCCTTTAAGTCCTGGCCTCGAGGCTAAACAAACATTTAAGGAAATGAAGGTAATCCTTCATATTATTTTAGTGGAGGGGCAGGGACACTTGAGAATGCAGTCAGGGGGAAGCTGTTGTTTCCCAGCCCGATCTCACTACGAATTGTCAAATAGCGCCTCTGGCGGTGATTTTGTTGTATGAGCCAAAAGTGCACTAATTGGACAGGCAGGTGGAGAGTTGGATGGGTTTAACAAACAACTGACTTAATGCAAGGTGCATGGTGATGCACCTTACCATGTGCCTCCTTCCCCTAATCCTAAACATCCATGCCACCATGTGCTTTTGTTGATGTCCCAGCCTTGGTTGCCATGTGCTGTTGTTTGCCTTAACATCACCACCTGCAGCATTAACCCTCCGGGGACCCAGAAGAACGCACACTTAGGACCCTTGGGACCAAAATGGATCCCTGCAGAAAAAGTGTTTTAAAAATTATATAAATAGATATATATATATATATATTTTTTTTTTTTTCCACTTTCAAAGCTTAAATCTTTTAATTAGCTTCAGCCCTAATCAGAACTATAAAGTTTTTATTAATTTCTGAAATATTTGTTACATTTTTATGCCATTTTTGTCATAATAGAGCCAACTATTTTAACAAGAGAAACACAAAAGAAAACCAGAAAAAGTGCAAAGTGAAATGTTTGGGGTAAAGTGCCTCATGTATGTCAATAAATTATAATAATTTTGTTGCACTATTATTTTTTGAGCAGTACAGGTTTATATAAAAAATTCCCACTTAGGACCCTTGGGACCCAAATGGGTCCCTGCAGAAAATGTGCCATAATCTGAACTATAAAGCTTTTATTCATTTTTAAAATATTTTGTACTTTTTCCGGCTATTTTTTCATATTGGCACCCCCTATTATAATGAGAAAACCACATAATATAAAACATTTTCCAAAATATGAATTGCAGAGTGGAGTGTTTGACGTGAAGTTATTAGAGCCTTGTATATGTCAATAAATTATAACAACATGGATTTTGTTGCATGGTTATTTTTTGAGCAGTACAGGTTTATATCAAAAACTCACACATAGGACCCTTAGGACCCAAACGGGTCCCTGCAGAAAAACTGCCATAAAAATAATATCAATTATTTTTTTCTGCACTTTCAAAGCTTAAATCTTTTCATCAGCTTCAGTCCTAATCAGAACTATTACATCACAAACCTTTTGAATAATTCAACTAAAACACAAGAAACTTTTGCTCCAGAAAAGGATAAGGGTCACTGATCAGCAATTATGATTTAAATATGAATGCCAGAGAGAGGTCAAAGAGAGTCAGAGAGCAGTGAAGACTAACACATCTTTGGGGTCATCAGGTGGGAACCTCCTTTCATCAGTGTTTCATCTAGTTGGTCCCACAACACCTCCAGGAGGCTAGGCAGTGAACTCTGGCATCCCAAAGCCACTCCCCTAGTGCCTACCATTGTTCCTCCTAATCCAAATCCACTGACTGGCTTTAACTGCCTCATCTGACACGTGTGACTTCCAGGAAGAGGACCAGGGCATTATAGGCCGAGACATCGGTGATATTAAAAAAAAAGTGCCTGTGGCCATTTGTATAAATGCCATGTATAAATTAATACATTTAATTCTTTATATAAATACAAATTCCAAATGAATCAAAAAAAAAAAACATGGCATTTTACTGATGTGTAATGGAACATACCTTATTAAGGTTGTTGATACCCCATTTGGTCATGTTATAGCCCACAATAATTTGCGGCCTCCTTTTATCTCCCGCTTCCACCTCAGGTTCCCTGTGCTTTGTGCTCAGGAGGATCACATTTTTGCCTGTTTTTGACACACACGAAGTCTTGTTGCTGCCGAAAGCAAACAGGGAGGACAAAAGCTCTCTGTGTCGGATGTTGAAGAGTTAGAGAGGGAGCTCCACTTTATTCTTCCTCATTGTCCCCACAAGAGTCATCTTCCTCTTTAGAAGCTCCTCTGCGAGGCCAAAGGAGGTGGAAAAATTGTCATTAGTGACATTGTGGCCCTCGAGGCCTTCGGTCAGCTCAAGGTTCACTCGCATCCCTTGATTGATTTCTCTGGTTTGTGTGGCAAGCTCCCACGTGCACACCTGTGTTCTCAGTGTGAAGGATGTTTTCACGTCACACAGAGTCCATATTTTTAGGCCATATCTGGGTGGTTTGCTGGGAATGTATTGGCGGAATGAGCAGCGGCCCCTAAAAGGAATCAGCTGCTTGTCCACACGGATGTCTCTCCCTGATTTGTACAGGAGGAGAAGTTGGTAGTTCCAGAGATCCCACAACTGGCTGATTGCTGCCAGTTTGTCGCACCGGATTCGTGCTGGTCTTTACAGCAGATCATCAAATTTAATAAAAATGGAACTTATTAGTTTGAATCTTTTCCGGGACATTGTGGTCCAAAAAATGGAGCACCCTGTCTCGTTGTCCCACAAGCTCAGTGTTGACTCATGGTGTGCTTTGAAAACACCAGTCAAAATCAGCAAGCCAATATATGCCCAGAGGTCCGTCTCCTTTCTGTTGCTATGAGAAGGAGGCAACTTTGGACACAAACACTCACACATAAGCACAAAATAATTTCTCAGGCACATTCACAGCACACCTTTATCTCACTACCAACTCATTCACACTATTTTTGTTGCAATAATGTATTTTATTTCTATAAATAACACAATAATACAACAGTGGGGCTCCATTTAGACCCCTATATTAGCTCTGATGCCAACTAGCGGTTAACCCTTAAGAGATCCTAGGGACATTTTGTGCCATTCAGGTTTTTATTTTTAAGCCATTTTGGCTGTGTTGAATGAATATAGCTCAAATTTGCCAGAGGATATTCATTTTTAAAAGATTTTAGAATTGTCATCTCAGTTCCTGAAATTAGCCTAAAATGGCTAAGCTACACAAAAACTGACACATTTGATCCTAACAACAAAAAATGTCCAATGGAAAACCATTAAAAATGTTATTTTTGCATATATATATATATATCCTGCATTTATCTTAACATAAACGACTTTATTCCTTTATGTTAAGATTTCATTTTGGATTACTGGCTTTCAATGTTGAATTTTTTTATTTGTCCACCAGATGGCGCTACTTTTTCCCATTCAAAGCATGCAGCAAAATTTCACACTTTTTACTGTTTTCTGCAAGGGTGCCTTGCTACTGAAATGATAAGTGTGTGTTGCTATTGATGTTAGATAGTGGTGTATGTGTGTGTGTGTGTGTGTGTGTGTGTGTGTGTAATGTCATAAGTCTTTTCTCTTAGAAGGCCACTCCGCATTATAAATTAATTCCACAATAAAAACTATGAGTAGCACGGAAACCAAAACAAAATTGGAATTCGTTTGGTTCTCGCTTTTGCACTGCCGCCATGGTTATAAGTATGAGCAGTAGTGCAGGAGCAGTCATTTGGAGATGGCAAGACATTACAGCACACAGGAGGCTCTGGAAATGATCATGCAGTCTGAGTGCGAGGATGGCTCCTCATCACTCTGAGGCTGACATGGAGGAGGCCTAAGAGGTAGAAACAGACCAGCTGGAGACCAATTCTGACTCATCTGAAGACTGATCTGAAGATGAGAGTGGCAGGGAGATGGATGAAGCAGTGACAGGATGGACTTCAAAATATAGAAAAATAGTTTGGTCTCCCACAAACACTGCGACGCTCCGCTACGTCCCAGCAACCAGAGGTTTGATGCCGGGACCTACACACGATGCCACCGCCCGAATCAGTGGGAAAATGTGAGTGAGAAATCAGGACGGAGAATTTTCCGAACTACGATGTCCCACAAGAGATTTCACCACATCAGCCAAACACTGCAGTTCAATGACAAGCTATCCTGGCCCCAATGCCATGATGACAAACTGGCTGCCTTCTGCAAAGTATGGGATAAGTGGACACACCGCCTGCCGATGCTGTTCAGCCCAGACAGGGACATCTGTGTGGATGAACAGCTCATCCCATTCAGAGGCAGGTGCAACTTCAGGCAGTACATGCCAAAAAAGCTGGCCAAATATGGAGTAAAGATTTGGGCAACCTGTGATGGCAAAATGTCCTATGCCTGGAGACCACAGGTGTACACAGGCAAAGCAGCTGGCAATCCTGCTGAAGTCAACCAGGGGATGAGGGTGGTCCTGGAGATGACAGAGGGGCTCCAGGGACACATCATTACTTGTGACATTTTTTTTTACCTCCTTTACACTGGCAGAGGAGCTGCTCAGAGGGAGTCAGGCCCTGGTTGGCACAATTCGCCTAAACAAGCCTGAGCTTCCCCCTCATTTGCTCTAGGCAAGAGCGAGAGCCGTCTTCTTCTCCATCTTTGCTTTTACGAAGATGCACACACTGGTCGCTTACATCCCCGGACGGGGCAAGAATGTGCTGCTCCTAAGCACAAAACACCGCAGTCCAGACATAAGCAAACAAAATGAAGAGGAAGCCAATCGTAATCAAAGATTACAACAGATGCAAAGGAGGTGTCGACAACCTTGATAAGGTAGGTGCCATTATGAATCAGTTACGCACCCATTTATTCATTCCTACTCTTATGTTCTTGTCTAAAATATATGTAGGTTTTTTTTTTCAAATGAGCCTTTTCATATAAAATAAATAATGTGTGTACCATAAGAAAGAATACTTGAATCATTTATTCATATTGTCTTGTTTTGTGTTTTGGGTTTTTTGTTAGGTTGTTGGCACCAACTCCTGCAGAAGGAGAACAAATTGGTGGCCACTGGACCTCTTCCACAACCTGGTTGACATTTCACTTCACAATGCAACGTCCCGTGGACATCAATCGAGCCATCCTGGCAGCAGCAGAAAACATACAGGCGGAGGCTCTACATTGAAGAGGTGGAAGAAATGCTGGTGACCCCACACATCAAGAGGAGAGGGTGCCTTCCCTGCTCATTGGCTGCTGCAGGAATAGTTGCAGATCTGCAGGGTGCTGCTGCAGGCCCCTCTCTCCTCAGTAATTGTAACGGCAGGAGGCAGTGCGACTTTTGCACAGACAGAAAGAGAAGAGTTGGCAGCACCTGCTGCAAATGTGGGAAGTTCACATGCAAGGATCACAGTCTGTCTATTTGCAGCCCCTGCTCCACCTGAGCTGGACTCACACTCAGACACATACGCTCTCTCTTTCTCTGTTTGTCTCTCTCTCTCATCATATCTCTCTTTGATCCTCTCCCCATCTCAGCCTCTCCCCATCCCCAAAAACATACCTAAATGTTTCTCTTTCAATGTTCATCTTTCAGTGTTCATCATTCAGTGTTCATCTTTCTAAAATAAATGTTTTTATGGTTCAAACTGATCTTGTATTTTTAATTTATTTTTAGAACACAACAGAGTAATAAGCATTTAGTGGGAAAAAAAACAAACATTTTACTTGTAGTAGGAGAAGGCCTAGTGAAAATCACTGTATATCATTAAAGGCTAAGATTATTAACTTTAATCTGCCACTGCAGAAAAAATAATGATGCATCAAAACGATGTTGCTGCTAATTATTGACCCATCTCAGGCCTTGATAATAATAATAATCAAATACTCATTGAATTGTATTTTATTTGAATTTTGTGATTTTGTTCAATTAAAAACAGTGGAGTTGTGTAAAGATTCTGGCCTTTAAAGAGTTAAAATCCCCAAAATATAATTAATATTTGATATGTATATTAAGGCTGCAGTAGTTTTATAAGACCGACTTGTTTTAAGTTGAAAAATATTGATATATAGTATTTTTAGAGCAGATTTTAGGAGGCTGACATTTTTTTGGTCGTTAGGACCTCAAGTGTTTGGGTTTGTTTTCTAAATCGGACACTGCAAAAAAAAATTACAAAGCATCAAAATCAATGTTGCTGCCAATTATTGACCCATCTCAGGGCCTAATAATAATTATAATCAAATGCTCCTTGAAATGTATTTTATGGAAATTATTTTTGTTTTTTTGATTTTTTTCGAGAACAGTGGATCTATGTAAACATCTGGCCTTTAAAGGGTTAAAATCCCAAAAATATAATTAATATTTAATAAGTATATTTCAGGCTGAAGTAGTTTTAAATATATAATATATAATATTTTCACAGCAATTTTTTGCAAACTGACATTTTTTTTGTCATTAGGGACAAATGCATTAGGATATTAAAGGACCTCTTGAGGGTTTAATATGTAATTTCATGATGTGATGATGAAAATGTAAAAAAAATAATATTTTCAACCCAGAGGCGCAGATTGAAAAGGTAGTCACAGGTATCGTCTTATGTGATGGTTAAATGAGAGTATATCCAAAAAACATGGTTTGAATGGCCGTCAATGGTGACCCGTTTGCGCCGAGGGTCCTATGTGTGCAGCGTACGTGTAACTTTTAAATTGTGAAGGTGTGAAGGTGTGAATCAGAAGTGAGGCTGCAATTTTTTACTTTGATCCAAAACATTAACTTTTGGAAAATAGCATGCCAATAGCATTAACACAGGCAAAAATATTGACTATAAAAAATCTAAAAGTGACTAAAAGGATCCAAACGGGTCCCGTGGTCCCCAAAGGGTTATACCAACATGTGCCTATGTTGACATTAGGGCATCCTGGAGTGTAAAGAGAAGACACAGAAGGATACTTAAAACATAATATTTAGATACTTAAGTCCAAAGTGGCAACTTGTGGGGAGTTGGGATGACACGTGTTGTTAAAACCACACACTGGAGCCACATGATGCCACTGTTGAATGGGATCTGTAAAAAAATGCAAAGGAGGCATAAAAAAGGAAGTTAGTAGTGGCGCATTAGGGTGATCTCTGTGTAAATAGAGCTGGTAATGTTTCAGGCAGTTAACCCAAAACAGTGAGCTAAAAGATGCAAAGATGTTTTTTAGAGATGAGGGGAACTGCACAGTTGAACCCTAAATTGCTCCTGATGACTGTTCCATCAGTGTGTGAGTGTGTGTGAATGGTTAAAAACTGAGGAGCAGGTGAAACCTTGTACAGTAGCTTTGGCCACAAGTGTGTGAATGTGTGTGTGAAGCGCTTTGAGTGGCTAAAAATGACTAGAAAAGTACTATACAAGTGTAGGCCCATTTACCATTGTTGTTATAAAAACATTCAATTGAGCTGCTTCATGTATATGTTATTAAGGAACTTTAAATCAATGCAAAAGTACAACATCATTCTATACATTTATTTTATGTCAGCACCCTGACTTCAATTACCTTCACATATGTCCCTGTAGGTATACAATAAAATGTAAGTTTCATTTTGAAATATATGCTGTGTGGTGTTGAAGAGGACAATAATAAAACAATGACAGCATTGTGACAGTAGCTCTGAGCTGTCTGTCACTGTATATTACAGTAAGTCTCCTGCACGGCTGTAATTCAAAATAAAGCCCAGTCTGATGATAGCAGGAGCTCAGCTGACATCTGTGAGATATGAACCATCAGGGTTGACACACACACAGATGCACCATCCATCACAATGCACCAGCCTTCACATCCAAAGCGTATATATTACACACAAGTCCAAGAATGCATTAGGTGCTGTATCATGCAGTCCCAGCAGCCAGTGTGGCAGATTTCACTGCACTTTATTTCATCCAGGAAGAGCAGATATAACTATGGCAAATACATACATAACACATAATGTTGATTTATGCAGTTTCACACACTGACACGGGAAACTTTTCAGCATAACGATATTCTGCTGTCAACCTCTGGTAGCTTCAGCTTCAATGACTTTCACAAACGTTGCAGCAAGATTTGAGAAAGTAAACTTGGCAGGTGTAGAAACTATAGGTCCACTGATGGATGATTTTGGGTTGATGCTATTATAGATTATTTGGAGTTTAAAACATATGATAATACATAGGCATACAGTGACATCATTATTTGAGTATAATACCAATACTGTGTTTACACTTCTTGTTTTTAATGGACTTATTTTGGCACCACATATTAAGTCAAATGATGGGCGGCTTTGTTGGACATAAACAGTAGTTTATAGTCTCATACACAGATTCTTTCATTATGAGTCTTCATTATAACTGGTGGATTCTCCAGATTTTATTATTTATTTTTTGTCACTTTGCTTCCTTTGAAGGCAACTGCACACATAAACATTTCTGCACACATAAGAAGTGAAAAAAAGACGTATAGAGTTATAGATTAATCTGAATGTAAGCATTGAAATGTCTCCACTCTGTAATTTTGAAATCGAAATAGAAGTTTTCCATCAGTTTGTCAGTGCACCACTTTGGTCTGGACTGATATGTCTCAACAGCTTCTGGATGAATCAGAGGATGAATCCTACAGGTGATTGTCTGGAATCATTTTTATGTAGCACCAACAATAGGTCAAAGCACTCTGTGGGTTGATACTTTTTTTTTCTACAGGCACTCATAGTAAAGTTAGTTTGCAATGTCAACACGTTCTCATCCCAACTTGTCACATGGTGCCACTCTATCAGTCACCTTCTACTTCCACTTATGACGTTTTAGGTATCCTTCTGCGTCAGCTGTTTACGTTCAAGGATGTAATTAGAATGATGTCAACAGATGCACATGGTGGGATGACAAAGCATAGTCCTTATGTTTACATAACAGCACATGGCAACCAACATGGACTGTCACGATGGTGAGGGTCAGGCAACAAAGTCACGGATGGTTAGGGTTTAGGCAAAAGAGGCACATGGTAAGTGTGTTTGTGGGACCCATCCATTTCCCCACCTGCGTGCTCTATAAGTGCCTTGTGCTCCTTATATCCCATCATTACCCGCAGCATTATTACCTAACCCGACCCTTCAGCGTTTTAGGCACATACGATCAGCTCCATCACCAAGTTCTTAAGTGACAACATCTGTGCGCGTTGCATGTGATTGTGCGTGGTGCTCTCTTGCTGTTCATCAGCATTAATAACAACACCAGTGGCTCTGTCCGAGCACGTACTCATCTGATGCCATCCAGCCACGCTTCAGTTGGATGCGGAAGATGGCTTTTGGCATCACGCTCGTACACCAAAAGCACTGACACAGTGGACGTATTTGATGAGTTCAGAGTGAGAACAGGCTGTTATATCTCCTGATATCAACTAAGATTCATTGGAGAAAGTACTGAAGGGCAGACAGTGCATGCTCTGAAGTAACTCCATTCGTGTGATACATGCTGTTCATCTGTATTACTCGTCATGCAACATGTCGGCACATCCCTGGTAGAGTTCCTGTGTTTTTCCTTGACAGCTCAGTCAGTACATTAACATGTTAGTCTGACTAAAAATGGACTTTGAAAATACATGTAAACATGTTAGTCTAACTGAAATGGTAATAAGTGGGATTTCTTGCAGTTGGACTAAGACCTCAGTCTAGACGTGGGGGTCAATTTACTTTTTAATGTATATACCTTATCTGGACCTGAACTGGCTAAGGCATTCTGCGCATGCTCCATCGTCCTCGTGCCGGGCTTTGACCTGATAGTCAAACAGCATAAATTTGTGGAAGAAAGCTGGGGGAAAAAACTGAAGAAGTGGGGGAGAAAACAAAACAAGACGAATGTTCCAAGTAAAGCATAGAGTATATTTGAAATGTACTGCTCCAAAAGGTTATCCACCATTCAAGAAATCAACCAGAAGAAGGTCCCGCAACAACTACCTGAAAGGAGGCATATCTCCTCCTGCTGTGGCTGAGTCGAACATACTCTTGTCAATAAGTTGATTCTCCCCACTGGGACAATGACAGTAGTCTAATTAAATAGCCTAATTGAGCTACAACCTTAGCTCCACTTAACTGTGCATGGAAATGTACTCAGTGCCTGACTGTTCTAGAGAGCTCACCACTGATGAATCATAAATTGAGGTCCTCAGGATGACGGCTTTCACTGAAATTAGCTGAGAACATCAAAAAAGCAAATTCACTATCGTCCACTTCCACTGATATCTTTACTTTAACTCCCTTTCAATAATACCATGGTGATTTGCTTTATGTCCAGAGATAACAACAGGAGGGAGATTTAAAAGCATGAACACCACCAAAGGTCACTTGTTTTCTTTGACCAGCTCCATCCTCATGATAACTTCACCAGGATGATAAATGTGTGCTCCTACGTGTAGGTATGCTGTGTGTGTGTGTGCACACACATTTACAAACACATAAAACACCTGAATACACATATACAGCATTCCACATTCCAGCGACAAGCGCAGCGCTGGTTGCAGGGTCATGGCTTGGCTGTGCTCCAGAGCCACTGATAGAGCACATAAAAGAAAGACTTGTTGTAATGAATGCCCTCTTTCTTGTGTGTCTGCAGGCAGAGCAAGGGGAACATGCAGCTCTGCCTCCTCCACAGTCAGAGCTGATCTGAGTCCGGGGTTTCTGTGGTGGTGGGGGGGCGCTGCCTCCACAGCTGGCAGACTCCTATTGTTATTACTGTTCTCCCCACAGGAATCCACAGTTGTTAAACAAACCAAGGTATTGTATTTTGAGAAATTGGAGTGTAGTGGCATATGGTGGATGGATGAGGGGTGTGTGTGTGGGTGTGTGTGTGTGTGTGTGTGTGTGTGTGGGTGGGTGGGTGTGGAGGCCAGAAGGGGTGAGGAGGTTGGAGGTAAAAAAGTGAGGTATTTCCCATCTCTGGTGCTATGTGGAGCTATGAGGTTTTGCTGACAGTTGGAGGATCAGTACGTTGTCATTTAAAACTTGTCAAGTAGCACCGCTCTGTCAGTGCTTTTGGTGTAAGTATGCTATACTACTAAAGTCACCTTTGGCATGTGCATGGGATACCATCGGATGACGTCATTGACAGCACAATGGACAGAACTGGGCACAGTGTTATTATACGCCGGTAGATAGCTGGACGGCACCTACCTACCAGATTCATCCGATATACGCAAAGGCAGCGTCACTTGAGAATTCGGCTGGACGAAACCTGTCAGGACAGCATCTGGACCACACAGGTGCCTACAGGGCAGGCAGGAGGGGTGGTGGAAGGGTCCCACAAATTTGGATTTGATGCAGAAGTCTGGTGTTTACTTCCTGTTTTAATGTGGTTCTTTTCCTACATCTTACCATGTGCCTCCACCTCTTAAACCTAGCTATCTGTGTTGCTGTTGCAGCATCATCCCATGCTGTGCATTCGTTGACATGACAGTGCCATAGACATCTGATGCAGAAGGATACCTAACTCGTAAAATGTAGACACAAAAGTCCAGAGACAGAGCTGCAGCATGTTACCAGTTGGATTGAGAACATGTTGGTTTCCAGTAGAGTCACAAGATTTAGTCAGAAGCTGCTTTTAATACTTTTCATTGGTAACATATTTGTAGAACCCACATACCATTTTTTTTATGTGTGTGTGTGTTTGAGAAAAAAATAATTAAATGGTAAAATATAGAGATAACAATGTTTCCACCTGACGGCATGCTGGAGTAATGTTTTATAGTAGTTTCTCAGCCTCTGACACAAATGATCTGCTTTTGTGAACAGTTTTGGTAAACACTGATCCAGGACAGGTTCAAGACTGCTTTGAATGGGGAGCAGTAAAAGATGTTGGTGGGTAATATGAGTTGTTCTTTAGGACTGTCCCTCTCCCCACTGTGACTTTAAGAAGAAAGTCCATTCACACACAGAGTTGTAAAGGAGTAAAATGAATGTCGTGTGCCGTTTTAGTTCCGCTCCAATCTATCTAATCAGTTCAAATGACTGTCAGGACAACTCAGATATATGTTACATGGATATAAAAATATTAATAGACCCATTAATGTCCTGTTCCAATGTGATGTTTGCAGCACTTTCCTGACAGTTTTGCCCCAGGAGTAATATAGTTTTAACCAAAATGAAAAGCTTAAAGATCTTTGATTAAATTAAATTCTTCAAAAAACAAAGCAAAAAAACCCCAAAAAAAACAGACCAGCTCTGGAGATTGTTCTCTTCATGTGGGTTGAAACTCTCTCTTTCAGTGTGGTTTCTAATCCCCTCAGGTTCTTCCAGTGCATGCATGTCGGTGCTTGGTAGAGTACAGTGCTCTCCCTCCTACACTAAGTGCTCTTATCACAGAAAGCCCTGTGGACCCAACAGCTGTCAGCACCTTACACCTCCGTATTTGCTCTCTACTTGGGATCATGTAAACACTGGCAGGGGTTTGGTGGCTCCCTCGCCCCATCAGTTGTATGCTGCATTCCTCTCTTGATTCATAATGATCTCACGGCACAGCAGGTGAGGTTTGATGTAAGGTTCAGACTTCTTCCAAACTTAAATCTCAAGCTACTGGCTGCAGCAGAGAGCAGGATCACATCCTGACTAATTTAGTCTGTACATGCTTTCTATCAGCCCTAATTAAATTCCTGCTCCCTTAAATGATGTCAGGAAATGTTTGAACAAAGGAGATAAAGAATCAAAACTGT
The DNA here is from genome assembly GCF_008729295.1 of Plectropomus leopardus. Taxonomy (NCBI): domain Eukaryota; kingdom Metazoa; phylum Chordata; class Actinopteri; order Perciformes; family Serranidae; genus Plectropomus; species Plectropomus leopardus. Next base: position 30,696,974 of record NC_056476.1, on the reverse strand, counting down.
AATATGAATAAGAACATTGAGCAGCATGTTCTCATCTCAACTCATCATATTTTGCTGCTTTGCGGTGGACGTCCACTTTTTCTTCTTACTTGCTATGTATCGTCTTCTCTTTATGTTCCAGGATGCCACTGCTGTGATGTGAACAAATGCAATGGTGAGATGATGCTGCATGTGGTTACGTTTAGACAACAAAAGCACATGGCAACCAACACCGGGATGTCAACAAATGTACATACTGGCACGGATGGTTAGGAAAGGAAGTGAATACTATATACTTTATTTACTAATCTGTTATTTTGCTTTGGCAACAATGTAACAAAAACATTCATGCCAATAAAGCTGGATTTGAAAAAAAAGTGCACACTAAGGTGTTTAAAAAAGAAAGAAAGAAATCCATCACACTGCACTCCTGCATGAAAGTCCTAGGTTTGTTGGACACATCCATCACCCCTCCCACCTGCTCTTGAGCCCTTGCAGGTGCCCTTGCGCTCCTTATATTACGATGTTATTGGCAGCATTTGACGGCATCGCATGTATCCTCAAATCATTGCTACTTGTTTTGCTTTATTTTGCTATATTTTTCTATTTTTTCAACTGCTTCTGCTGAAGCAAGATTTTTCTATAATAAAGAAGCACTTATCAACAACTGGAAAAGTTGTGTGGGGTTTGGGCTGAATGCAGCAGACCGTGAGAGGACCAGTGGCATACGCTGAGCGGCCAGTCAGACCAGAGGGGAGAAATGAAACCAAAAGCCATGGATGAAGAGAAGGAGGAGAGCCCGTGTCAGGGTGAAGCTTGCCCGACTTGGACCGAGAGCTATTCCTCTACCAAGCCTTCTTCTGGCTAATGTCCGCTCGCAGGAGAATAAAATGGATGAGATGCGATTGAGGCTCGCTAAGCAATAGGAGATTGGGGACTGCCCTGCACACATCTTCACAGAGACACAGATAACCCCTAACATCCCGGATTAAGCTACTGCACGAGATGGGCGGACCTTTTTGGGAGCCATAAGCACACAAGACTTTGATGCTAATTCAAAAAATGCACTACAGGAATTAAATGATGCCAACAGCAGTAACATGCCTGAGCAACCAGAAGGAATCTGCATAGCAGTTGGTGATTTTAATAAACTCATCCTTTAACTTCAGAAACATAGCAGGGTCAAGGACAGATTTTAATTTTGTTTTAATAACTTTGTTTAAAAAATGACTAATAAATCTACCTTCTTCCTTTATCCTAAACCTGACACAGTCCTTCATTTCATGCTGCAGGTGCCATCCGGCCATCCACAGGCATATTATAAGTTTGCAAATGGTTCTGACTGGCTGCATTCTCAGTTGACGCCTTCCAGGGGCGTGCATGCAGAAACGAAAGGTGGCTTATGGTGGTGTGATCTTGCGCTGAAAGCACAGCAAAAGGGTCAGTATTTGATGAATGAGAATTGAATGAAATGTCAACTTTCAACATCACAAAGAGGCTGGAAAACAGGCCAGTAAATAGCAGAAAGCAGCATGGAGGCTGGTATAAATGTTATAGTGGTTACTTCTTTTTCATATCTCTTACTTATTCAGTCTCTCTTTAAAATGTGCTGAGGTATTTTGAACGATGTTTCAGCGCTGCCTGGGAGGAGAAGGACTGTATTTTCTAGCCGGCCATCATTGCATCGTGCCAGCAAACTGGCCACAGTCCGTCCACCCAGGTGTCCTGTTCCTTATCCTGCTGATGGACAATCTGAGCCAATGAATACCTGTAGAATGAATGTAGAATGAATAACTACAGTCATTTGATCTGACAGTGAGTGGCGATTGTTACTTTTCTCATTAAATAAGACAGCCAGATGTTATCAGGTGTTAGCTGTTTTTCCTTTTTTTTTCTTTTTGCAGTGTGAAAGGGGCTTTATATACAAGTTACTGAGTACATTGTTGTGTTTAATGATAAAAAACAGTTTATATTTGAATGATCCCATTAATTTGGCGCTTTTCCCAAGACAAACTTTACAGTTTTAGTACCACTGCTGGTAAGGCTCAGAAAGCAGCAAACTTTACTGATCTTTATTTTGTAATGTAGGGTGTAACACGCATTTCAGTCAAAGAGCTGCCATTCTCTGTTTTGTCACATGCTTATTTTAACTGATTAGAAGTAGATTCTTTAAAAAAAATAGGTTGAGTTTGTAAGCTATTCATTGGATGGAGTGTATCATGAGGAAAATGTTGTGATTCAGGACTGTGTAACTGCTCAGAAAACCTTTTTTTCCAAAAAAAGAACAACTCCAAACATTTGTGCTCTGTGGTTGAATCTACCCATTGTAAGACTTAACTTGTGCCCAGTGCGGTGAATTTGAAAAAGCATGAAATGAAAATGATTCACATTCAAAAGAATGTGTTGGTTATTTCCTGAGTCTGCACTCCCGGCTGCCCAGGAAGTTCTTAAAAATTATTTATTATTGGCCCGCACTTGTTTTTGCTCTGGCCCTGAGATTGACGACCACATTACCCACTCTAAAGCAAACAGCATGAAGAAAAAAACCCAAACACCCTGCCTGCAGCCTCACACATACATTACAGCACTCTGACTTCCACACTCATTGCACATGCAGACTGTTATAGAGTGAGCCCACTCTTTGGTAAAAGACTGATTATTGTGTTGTTTACTGAGTAAAGCTAGCCGCTGGATTCCTAACTGGAGTCGACCACAACTCACTGATTCTTCAGACTGTTGGAGAGCTCAAGGCCTGACCTTCATCAGTATTCTGAGCGCCGCCACAGACAGACTGTTTTCATCTGAATGCTCAGAATGAGATATGGGATTTGGGAGAGGAAGTGTATTTTTTAAATGCCTATTTCTTTTCAGAGCTGGGGCGACAGTGATCTTTCCATAGAGGAAACAGGACATTTGGGGAATACCAATAAAGTTTGTAATGCTGTAGAATTTATTTCTTATTTTGGATTACAGCGATTTGAATCAAATAAAACACACGTCCAAAACTGTATCTGCCTTGAGAGAACACTAAAAGGGGCCATATTTTCAAGCTGAGTGTTGTGCTTCTGCATGGTAACTGTAGTAGTGGGTGTGGTTATGCTCAGCTGCAGAGAAGGGATGTGGGAATGGTTCAGGGGAGCAGTGCGAGAGTTGATTGACACAGGTGTTTTCTGTTGGTTGATTGCTCTCCTTTGTCTCTCTGCAGTAGTATGCTGGAGCCAGCTGACACACACACACACACACACACTCACAGACAGAGCACAGCAGGGAGGCTGTGCTCCTTGCTCGAGAAACTTTAGTTGGACTTCTTTGGACAAGCTCTTCAAGCGCCGGGCAAATTGTGGTGAAGACCATTTATTTATGGTATTTCGAGTGTGTGTGTCAGAATTAAAGCTCCTGTGCACTAAACGCCAGAGCCTTGTTTGTGTGTTGGTTGTGCTGAACTGAACCTGGTAACACAGTCACATGTTACAGTAACATAGGTTACTTAACATACTTAAAAAGGTATTTCAAGACTGGAAAGATGGTCTTTCAATAAAACTAGTCTGTCTCTGCAATACAAATATACAAATACTTTTGGAATTGGTGCTTCATGATCACAGAAAACAGAGAAAGAGGACTGTGCCATTAGCTTTTGCCAGAAAATCTACAACTACCAGAATACACTGCGCTGCACCAAACCAAAAAATGCTTCACTGTTTGACAAAATGGCGGCCAGCTAGTAATAAACAGTCTTGTCTTACAGATAAACAGGGCACTAAAACATTTTTCTGAAACATCTGAGGTGAGAAATCGGCAGCTCAGTAGCAGAATCTTGCTGTCTTTTGATCAGCATTGTTTAGTTTTACTGTGCACTGTGCAGGAAAAACATGTTGGCAACTTCCTATTTAACCTCTCACAATTACTGTTAAACAGGACACTAAAACATGTTTCTGAAACATTTATGTGAGAAATAATATGCTGTGACATTATTGTCTATATTATCTTTATTTCTTTCTATTGCTGGATTATTTAATTTATGTACATATATATTTTTAGTTTTTTTTTCTCTTTATTTTTCTTTTCTCTTGTGTCCTTTTACTATTTGAACCATGGGCATGGAGAGAAATTTAATTTTCTGTATGTCTAACAAACATGTCAGAATTGACAATAAAGATGACTTTGACTTTTACTTTATTTGAATTTATATTCAATCAGCACTGTCCATTTTTAACTGTTTGATCTGAGTTTGAGAGAGATACAAAGAGAGGGGAAGGGTGTCGGGCACTACGAAAAAGCGGAAGCACAGGTTGTATTTCAAACAACAGCCTGAGAGCAAGCGATACTCTGCTGGATGAGAAGGAGGAGAGGTTACCACAGGTTATTTGCATATACTGACCACACTGTTATGATACAACAGCCTATTCTCATTCTCGTCAAATAACACTGCTTTTACAGTGCTCCGGCAGTAAAATCGCGATCCCAAAAGCTTTGTGTATTGCATAAAACACCCCTAGACGCCGTCAGCTTAGAACAGGGACAGATAGAACTTGTTGATGTAGCATAAAAATGCAAACAGTTGTCATCAGTTGAGAACACAGCCAGACTGCACTTGTTGTGTCTGCATGATACGCTGCTGGAAGGTGTCAAGTTAAAACGCTGCTGCTAACAACATAATATAAGGAGTAAGAAAGTCTGCGGCGGGCGGGGAGGTGGGTGGATCCAAAAAAGAACTTTCTTTCAGACTTTCATGGGGGTTCCAGAGTTTGCTTCAGATGTGAATGTAATATATATATATATATGGCATGATATATATATATATATATATATATATATATATATATATATATATACATATATATATATTTTTTTTTTCTATACTTTACCATGTGCCTCCTTCCCATAATACTAAATATCCAGCATTTGCGTTTGTTAACATTCTGCCGTTGGTTGCCATGTGCTTTGATGTCAAAACATAACCATGTGTAGCATCATCACACCATGTGCATTTGTTCACATCATCGTAGCAGCATCCTGAAACGTCAACAGCAGATGCAGAAGGATACCTATGTCTGTGTATCATACTATACTATCTCTATGTACATACCTACGTGTATGTAGACGGCAAAGCGGCAACAGTTAATGATTCGGTATGAGAATGTGTTGGATACAAAGCTGGTTGAAAATCATATTAGTATCCCTTTAATGCACTGTCTCTGAAGGATGGCATTGGTAAATGAACCAATATGTTTATGAGATACCAGTTCATTAATCTATCTAATACCAACCCTGTCTGGGATTATCTCATCCAGCTGGAGAGAGTCCAGGATGCTCTCTACACAGCAAGCTACTTCTTAAGGTTATGTAGCCAGTAAGGCTTGGTTAATGGGAGACGCCTTCTTTCAATGACACCTATACATCATTCTTTTGGTGTACAGTGCTTTACTTACACACACACACACACACACACACACACACACACACACACACACACACACACACACACACACACACACACACACACACCAGAGCCACACACTCCCAGCTGTCATTAACAGCAGCACTTTCCTTCAGTGTGTAAATGTGGGTTGGCGTATTTCCCCCGCGGGTTTCTTCTGAACTCTCCAGACTTTTACTGAACCTGGACATGACTGACAGCAGCTTGTAACTTGGAATTTGTAGCTTCCAGGCCAGAGGCCAGCTCCCCCACCACCTCCAGCCAAAACATGCAACTCTAGCCTTCAGCTGTGTACTAAAGTTACACTAAAAGGTTTAAAGACCATTACAAATGGAAAATTGGAAAAACTTGACAAAATAATGTCAAAAAGTTAAAGTTAGAGTTCATCTCATTCTGCCATGCTGGGAGTAATGACTCTGTTCCACTGGGAGCTATCAGACGCAGGTAAACACACTGCTGACTCCGGTTCAGTCCAGGCCCAGGCAAGTTTTAAAATGTGGACGACAGAGTTTCTATAAATTCCACACAGCTCTTTACTGGGCCTACAGCAGCAGCAGCAACACTTCAGCTCTGATATACCCGCTTCTGTATACTTCATTACTCTTATCAGAACTACATGCTGATGAAACTCTACATTTGAGTTTCAAAGTGAGTTAAGAGGAAATTTTGACATTTTTAGGACAAAAACTACAACATTTGGCCATCACTGCTATCATTAACCCATTAACGTCCTTATACTATATTTAGTATGTTAAGTAAAAGCCCGATATATATTTGTCTGTTAGAGATAGAAACATGAAATTTTCTGTGTTAAGTGTCAAGACATGTAGCTATACATGTCAAAATCCAGATTTTCAATATCTTAAATGTATCATGCCTTAACTGATAGACAAATTTGAAGGACAAAAAAAATCACAAAAATAACTTTAGCAATAATTTTATATGCTTTATATTATACATACCCTGGAACAAATAACAAATTATTGAAATTCAAGTTGTTCTGAGTCCAATGGTACAAAAAAATGTGAGTCCTTATAGTTTTTGAGATACAGCCATTTCTGTAACATACTATTTTTAGTAGTTAGTCACATAGGGTTTTCTTACTTTTCCAATAAACGCTGGTGGAAATAAAGGCTCACATGATAGCATGTTCAGTAAAACTTATGCACTGAATAACCAGATAGACTGAAGTAAGAATGAATTGTAAAATAGATTTTCCAATGTGTTGTTAGGGAGAAATTATGAGAAATATGGAGTCTCCGGCTTCCTCCCACAGTCCAAAGACATGCAGCTCAGGTTAATTGATGACTCTAAATTGCCCTTAGGTGTGACTTGAGTGTGTGGTTGTTTGTATATATGTGTCGGCCCATGATAGTCTGGCGAACTGTCCAGGGTGTACCCCGCCTTCCGCCCAATGACAGCTGGGATTGGCTCCAGCCCCCCCGCGACCCTTGGACAAGCGGTTACAGAAATGAAATGGTTCTATGACCATGTATTTCCATGTATTCTGTGGGGTTTACTACCCCATAAGAATGCAAGGGAACTACTGACCTTTGTTTGAAAACAATAGGTTAGGAGTATCAGATCTTAACTCATTTAGTTCCAACCCTGTTACATAATGGAAAAGTGACTTGTGCCAGCTTTTCTGGCCATTTTGAGTCATCTTTCAAGACCCACAGAATATTTTGTACAAAGACTCTGAAAACACTGAATAGCTCAAATGAAAGAAGAAACTCTCTTTTTCGTCATGGAAAAAAAAAAAAAAAAAAAAAAAAAAAACGTTTGTTTGCACCTTGTTCCATTCTTGATTTATCTGAAGTTGAACAGAGGCTAGTTTCATCAAAAAGACAACTTTTTTTTCTAGAAAGCTGAGAAAAATGCATTTTTGTGAAAGGGAGTCTGTCAAGCAAAACAGTAATTTGAATGTGATAATTTTGCCTTCAATGACATAAAAGACATCTGAAAATTGTATTACAAATGTTATTACTGTAAAATAAATACGCAAAGGGACGCAAAGGACCATTTCGGCCACTTGCGGGTACAAGTGGCCGAAATGAGCTTCCTCCGTAGGGTGGCTGTTCTCTCCCTTAGAGATAGGGTGAGAAGCTCTTAATGAATTATCATTTTCTTTTTAAATCTGTATTATAAGAAAAAGAAAGAAAAATTATTAACTCAATGTGTGCCATTGACATATACTGTATATACATCATTCAAAAGCCAACGCTTGAGTGCCATTGACATATATATATACATATATATATACGTCAATGGCACTCAAGCGTTGGCTTTTGAATGATGTATATACAGTATATGTCAATGGCACACATTGAGTTAATAATTTTTCTTTCTTTTTCTTATAATACAGATTTAAAAAGAAAATGATAATTCATTAATGATAATTCAATGTGACATTGTGCACAGTATAGAGGCCTTTTTGTATTGTATTTCTATGGGGTTTTAAATGGGAATAAAATATTTGTTTAGACTCTTCATCTTCCACCCCTACTTAATATCACTCACTCACTCTCTCTCTCTCACACACACACAAATTCCCATTTAAAACCCCATAGAAATACATTATAAAATCCCTCTATACTGTGCACAATGTCACATTGGAGCAAAAAAATCAAGGAATTCTCATTTTTCTTTTTAAATACGTATTATAAGAGTCTGGACTATGTGTGTATGAAAGATTATGTTGTTTGGGTGTGTTTTCATGGAAAATCAAAAAAACAGAAACCCCTTGTGACTAAATTCTAAAAAAAGTATGTTACAAAAAACGGGCGCTGTAGCCTCATACTTTGACTGATTTGAAAAATTCCTACTGATATGTTCTTAAGTCAGCTAGTACTTTAAATGCTGTGAAGGAAATGTTGAACTTCCACTAAGGACATTAATGGGTTAATGATAACACTGCAGTGGCTGAGTTTACACGCATTCACAGTGTGACACGCTTCAAGAAAGTCCAACTGGTCAAGAAACATCAGACAGTCAGAAAGGTGGAAACAAACTAGTTGGAAGGAAAAAAAATACAAATATTGAAATTATTAGCTAAAATACCATCACTGTTCAGAGCTTGGACCTTCTGTAGTCTGCTGTGGCTGAATATGTGAATTCAAGAGTTTTCTAATGCTACGGGATATTATCACCAACATTTTCCGTTTCATTCGAAGTTTTACCTTCAAGTGTTATAAAACTCTTTCTTGATAAACCGACCAGATATTACTGCCTGTATCGTGCCCCATAGCACTTCAGTGTTGTGATATCGGCATGTTCCCAGATCTCAGCTATTACAATGGTGATTCCAATGTCAACCCTACTGATATAATTGATGGCCAAGACCAAGAACGTAAGACCCAAGTGTTTGTATACCTGTATTTTCTAACAACTGGATGAATTCTGTAGGTACAGCTAGGATCAGCGTTGCAGCACTGGTTTCTCGTCCCCATGATAGCCATCAAAATGCCAAAACGATCTGATTGTTCAGGTATTATTTTGATAAAGGCAGGCTGGTGATTGTTTACTTGAATTTGGGTGGCTGCGTGATGGAGTGAAAGATAGAAGAAAATGTGAATAGGAGTCAAAACATGCCAGTAAACCCATACTGCAGCTTTCTGGCAGCAGTCCAGACAATACTAAATCAAACCATAAAGCTAAGGCAAGGTTGCTCTCACTTAGAAAAATCAACACAAACACACTCACACTGAATTTAGCAAATAAGAATGCACACACATATACAATTGCACACACAGACACCCACAGTCTAGTGTTTCAGCAGATTGGCTTCTTTCTGCTCTCTGCTCTGATTTATTGTGGTAAACTGAGAGATTCCAAGAAGTGAGTCAGTTTGTGTTGGCAAGACTCTGCTACAGCCTCCAGGTCAGTGCCCCAGCCCCCAACACACACACACAAACACACACTTCCTCATGAGAAGCTCATATAAGCCTTCCTAAGCAAATATACCACTAAAACAATAACCATTAAAGCTGTAGGTGGTGGTCATAAGTCAGGAGGCTGCAGCCTACGCTAAGAGAGCTGCTGCAACACTCTGGCAGCATCACAGTGATGAGCTGTCATCAGTCAAACACCACTTTTGACTTGTCTGACATTCCACAATCTGACTTCCACCACAGAGGAACGTTATTTACATTCAATACGTTATTGCCATTTCAACATAGCTAATAGGAATTTGGTCTGGTGAGTTAACACAAAACAACAGCAAGACCCCTGCACTGTAAAGTCTGACAATAATAATCTTGGAAACTGGTTGCCTTAAAAAAGGACAGTAAATATAACTATAAATGTTTATTTATGTTTACTTTATAATGAAGTGTAAAGTTTACTTTAAATTTGACTGCATTAACTTAATGTTGCAATTTAAAAAAAGACAAGTGAAATGACCTTGTTCTTTATAAGTGTAAGCAACTTCAGTAAACCAAGTTTGTCTGACTTGGCATGATCATGATGAACATGATTTAGTCAGTGATGAAGTTGGGAGATCTGTGAGTTTGGTTTCGTTTACATGACGAAGAATACACAAATATAACTGACTAATTTGCAGTCAGCAGAGTACAGATATATAGCACAGTAAACTTGGTTTACTGAAGTTGCTAAAACATATAAAGACAAGTTTAATTAAACTCCTCATTTTTAAGTTGCAACAACAAATTTTGAGCAAACTTAAAAATTAGATAGAGTTAGCATAACTTAAAATTGATAGTTATATATACTTTCATTTTTCAAGGCAATCAGCTTGTCAGATTTTATAATGTACTCAGTGACCACTCTTGAACATAAATATTAGAGAGAGAAATAATAATAAAAAAATTAAAACAAACAATGGGAATCAGTACCACAAAACAGCTGATCAGCTATTTATACAATTATATTCAATATAATATCCTGTGTGCATATTTAATATTGAATTGTGAAAACAGAGCTAAGGGAACGTATACCCCTTTTCCATCAAATGAGCTCTGCTTCCTCAACTGTTCAGAATTCTTGGAACCATCCATGTTTCCACCAGTTTTGCACAGAACCATTGTAAGGAAGGATGTGTCATCAACAAAGAGCGTTGCACAATACACAATCCAAGTTCACAGTTGTGAATCACGGATTACATTGATTACCTGCAATCTTTTGTTCCAGTATTACGGATATTTCCCCCCATGGTAAAATGCCCAACTTTACAGCAGAAATAAACATGTTTACAGCATGCTACAACAAAGGGATTTGCTCTCTATAGCTAATTTCAACATCCATGACAATTGTACAGGTTTAGAATTTATTTTATAACTCACCTGTTTACATTTGATAAAGGCTTTTATTTAAAAAAAAAAAACATATTTAAGGGTGGGGCCGCTTGAGTCAGATCCACCCCTCACTCCTTCACACTTTTGTCCAAATATGGTCACATCTGGCTCCAAAAAATCCAAGATAGAAGGTAGGTTTCCATGACAGATTTGCACAATATTTTTAAAATGTCAATAAAATAAAATTGTGAGATGACTGTGTTTCTACTAAGTGATGTTCTGCGACTTCTCCTCTGTTGATAACATTCCAAGAAGTATGGTGATAGACGTTCAAAACATTAGCAGCTTTATTTCTATTGCAGCCACCACACTAGCCATCATTATCTCCAATCCAAGGCAATATAGATGTGTTATGCGAGCAATAATGTAAAGCCCCTTATATGTGGGAACAGCGACACATGAGGGATTTCTGAAAGGAAATAGTCCACAATTTCACAGAGGAATAGTGGATTCTAAACTTTCAGATAATCTGCTTAACTTTTTAAGAGTTATGCAATGCAATAACATCTCTTGTAGCGCCTGCTGCAGCATGCCATCATCTTGTATAAGACTTAAGAAGATCTTAGTTTCTTCCACACATACTGCGCCATGTTTTTATGAATGTCATATGACTCCTTGTTGTACATCATGTAACCTATAAAAATTATAAAAAAATTTTTTTGGAATAAATGTTTTTTTTTTTTTTTTTTTAATGTACATGTTTCCATTTGGCATATTTTATCTGCAATTTCAATGTGTGCAATTTGAGGATTAATGTAAACCCACCTAGTAATGGCCTAAATGCCGAACTTTATGCTTCAAATGGGCAGTCCACAAGCCAGTCAGTGACATCACAATAGCTACGGCCTTTATTGATACAGTCTCTAGTATCCGTCCTGTGATTCCCACGCTTTACCCCTCCAGTTTCATGCTGCATGGTGTATCCCACTGGCTAGCTCATTTATGGTTGTGCATGTGTGTGTGTGTGTGTGTGTGTGTGTGTGTGTGTGTGTGTGTGTGTGTGTGAGAGAGAGAGCTTCTTATCTAAGCCACTTCTTGGTGTGTGAGCAGCTGAACAAATGAAGACTGATGTGCCTTCTCCTCTGCTCTTGTGCTTTTGACTCTCTCCCACATGCAGCCATGACCGACTCCAACACATGTCACATGTATGTCACAAGATATATGAGCTGCTGTTGCTATTAACTGTAAACTCACTGGCAAGGCCGCCCTGCAGAGGAGTGGAAGACGTTAAGGCCAGGACTGACTCTATGACAGATGACTGTTGACACTTTATACTGTACGTAGTACCTTCAATATAATGCCTGCAGTGCTGCCAGGGTAAAGAAAGACATTCAGTTCAGGTCCTTGTGTTGTTATTTTTATCACTTCAATGATGCATGCACATGTTCTTTACATCACAGCACAGGGTTGACACTGTTCCACACTCAGACTAAACTCAGACAACTGTGGCCCTCCAAAGTACCACCAATCATCCCAGAGTTGCAGTTTTCTGGGGTTGCTGTTTATTTAAAACTGTAGTTACAAGGTTCATTTATTTATTGTTCTATATATAACAAAATGCCACAGTTGTTGTCTCTTTCTGTTATTCACAGATTGACAATATGAGAATAAACTAACCCTTTGAAACTCAAATATATTGGTTTGGTTTCTTTCAAAAACAGAGAAAGAAGTTACAGGTTATAAGTTACTAGAAATTTACCAGAAATTTACCCCTTGAAATGTGAAATAAAAGATTATATGACATAAAAAAGGGTAAAAGTCAAAATTATAAAAATATGTAGAAAAAAGTTGTCAATAATTACAATATTAATGATAAATTTATATATCATTATTAATCACTTATTATATTTTTTTTCAATTTCTCTCTTTCTTTTTCTCTTGCTCTCTCTCTCTCTCTCAAAACTAATTTTCTTCTCTAAATTCTTGCAATTTGTGGGACATCTCTTGCCAAGTTGCTTGTTGCCTTCTCAGTCATGTTTTCAAAAGGAATTAAACTCGGGTTTCAAAGGTTTATATGTATGTAAAAGGCATCTGAACACACCACAAGGAAAGATGTCATTCCAGGTTTTAAAGAGTTCATATAATAACACACTTGCATTGAAAAAGTCTAATGCCTGATGTATGTACATCCATTAATCTAATCTCTACTCAATATCTGAAGGTCAGCTTGTGGTTTTTGACACCACTCTACTATACACAGTGGTGGACAAAAGGCTCTGCCACAGCAACATAGAACACTTACTACTTTCTCTATTTAGAAATAAGGTCTTTACTCATATAAGAGCATGTAACATCCCAACAAATAGTAGAAATATGCTACCTTTAAATATTTCAATGAGCCGCTGTATTTGGAATAGTATTCAAACAGAATATGGCATTTGGTCTGAAATGTTGGAATACGTGAACGCTTCACTTTGTTAATAATACACTTTTTGTGATAGGAGTTATTACGTATGCATATATTAACATGTTTCATTTTAACCACAGCAGTGATCCAGCCCTGGTTCTATGGTGGATGTGTTGTGTTGAAGGTCTTGTGTTCTCTGTATCAGAGTAATCTCCACATGGCTGTACGACTGTGTAGCGTAACTGCAGAGCTGCGTCTCGCCCTCAGCCACAAATCACAATCAGCAGCAGCACTATTCATAGCTTGACAACAATAGCAGTTGCTCTCATGCTTAGATTATGTGAACAGTCTCAGATGTACATACACACGGTAAAGAAACAAACTGTCTCTGTATACATAATGTCTTGCTGGCCTTTGGGAACAGAACAAAAAATGAGGTGGAGAATAATTTCCTACATACTTGAATGAGGTCTGATGAAGTGATGTTAGTTAAAAGAATTTAAACAGTTGAAGCACGTGGTCATGAGAAGCTGCTCTCTTCTCAACCCACTCACTGGCTGTGCCTTCATCGACACCCACCAATGAAGCTTGTTTAACTCAACTCTTGTTAGTCCAAACCGAGCTTGTTGGTCATCCCTTTTCCTGTCTTTCTCTTTCAGTGTCTCTCTGCACTTCTCCTGTCTTCCCGCTGGTCTGCAAATAGCCAAATATTTTAGATAAAGCTACATGAGGCATACTGGCATGTGATTGGCCCCCAACTTTGGAGGGCTAACACTCTTTGAGTTTTGGGGATGCGACATAATTTAGAATGCAAGGAACAAAACTGTCATGTCCAGGAAATTATGTTGAATTGTTTTTTGTCTTGTGTCTATGTTGTCTTGTGTCTTCCTTTTTTATTTTGAAATTCTAACTCTCCTCTCTTTCCAGGTGACTTGCTTCCTAACTTTGTGTGTTTTTGGCCCCGCCCTGATTGTCTCTACTTACCTTGTGTGTATGTATAGTTAGCGTTTCCCTTTGTCCTGTGCCAGTTCGTCTTGTCCGTCGAGTCAGTGAACCATTTCCATGTCAAGAGTCATAGTCAAGTCAAGTTTTGTTTGTTGTTGCTCCAGCTTCTTTGTCAGGTCAAGTACCGTGTTTTGTTTGTTACTTTGTTAGCTCTTTGTTTTCTAGTGATAGTAGTTATTTCCTTATTTGAGTGATTTTCTGTTTTTTAGTGTTTAAAGTTTTTGCTCCCTCTTTCGAGTGATTTTTAGTTTTTTCCATTCCTCTGTGAGAGAGTATTTTTGTTGCACTTTGTGTAATAAATCGTTTTGTTTGATACTTTTGTCTCTCCAGTCGTGCATTTGGGTTCTTGTCCAAGTTCAGTCTTGTCAAAGACTTAACTGAAGTTTACATAGAGTTGTTTTGTTCAGTGACCTTTATCATGCTTTACACCTGCAGATACCAAAGACAAAAAAAGGGACAATAAAACAACTGGAGAGTCCCAAAAGCATGATCTCATCCCAAGTTGTCACAAGTTGCCGCTTTGCAGTTGACATCTACATACTATGCTCTAGGTATCCTCCGCTCTGGGATGCAGCTGCCGTGATGTCAACACAAGGACATGGTCGGATCACGCTGCATGTGGTTATGTTTGGGTAACATGAGCAACAAACGCTGGGAAGTCAACAAATGCACACACTGTAAAAAGCATTTGTTTTAACCTTAAAAAAAGTGTCCAGGCTGGCTTAAAACTTTAGGTTGACTGAATCTGAGAGGACAAGTAGGAGTATTTTTGTGATGATTCTTTTTGTCTTCTCAAATTCAATCAATTAAAAAAATTATGGCAGCCTGGACACTAACTTTAAAAGTTAAAAAAAAAAAATACAGTGAATGCTGGCACAGATGGTTAGGATAAGGGGAAGGAGGCATGAGTTAAGGTGTAGAAAACAAACATTACATCAAGATGGGAAGCTGACACTGGACCCCCCCATGAAGGGTTTGTTGGACACATCCACTGCCCCTCCCAACCACCCTATAGGGACCCTTGTACCCCTTATTTTACGTTGTATTCTCTGTTTCAACCTGACACTGCCCAGTGACTTTTCATGCAGACATGAGAGGTGTTTTTTGCCAATACAATATTTCGCCAAAAGCACTCTCAAGGTGGCAGTATTTCAAAAGTTCATAATGAGAACGTGTTGGTCCTAACATACACCTCTACTTGTGCTGTTAAAATCTCAACACTGAGTTATTTAAGTTTGTGTACATACATAATAAATGACGTGAAACATACAGTGTAAGTAAAACACTCTAGGCCTATATCAATGTGTATTTCCTTGTCCAACAAAAGGCGGTGGTTAGGTTTATGTTATAAGGTTTAGTCAACAAAAGCATGTGATTAGGTTTTGGCAACAAAAAGTGGGTTGTTAAGTTTAGGTTACAAAAACGATTGGCTAGGTTTAGGCAACAATTGCATGTAATTAGGTTTAGAAAAAAATCATCATGGTCTGGCTCAATATTCATACAGTAAGCAAACAGAGGGCTCTGTAGTGAAAGCCTAAGGTTAAAAAAATCACTGGTCTTTCACGAATTAGGAGCAAGAACAGGCTGGAATCTATAGCTTTTCTGATATAGATTATTCCATATAAAAAAATTAAAAAAACGTTGTGCAGCGCAGCTTTTAAGAGACATCAGATGGACTTTGTAAACAGCAGTGAGTCTGACCAGCTAATCAACAAACATCTGTGTGTTCCCCTCTCTCCACCAGAATGTCAGCATGTTCATGCAGGAGGATAATTAAACTTTCCTAACTTTGATTTTATGTAAATTATGATACAATTAAAGCTATTTATCTCCATCGCCGATTAGAATGAGCAAATGGAAGAGTTGTTTACGAGCCATTGCAATATTTTGTTTATTTCACAGATGAGCAATAAAGGAGCATTTTGGCGACAACATCTAAGGTGGCGGCTGACTGTGGGCCTGCTAATAGAGGGAAAATAATTTAGCTGGCACAAGCAAAGCCTCACTGATTGGAACTTAAGCTTTCATTAAGGATTCGATGCAGTCCAGCCGTTGGCAGACCTCTCTGCTGCCACTGTTTTAGCGTTGGTTCTTGGCAGCATCATTTCAAACACAACCCACCAATTGCCTACCATACTCTTCCAGACACACATGGGGGAAAAAAATGGCAATTAGACGGAGTTCAGTCTTGTTCCTATTTCCACCTCATCCCACTCTCTCTTGGTGCTAATATGTTTTCTCCAGCCAACTGCCACAGCAGCACAAAACATTCTGTAGAACACCTAATGTCTCCAGCTTGTACTTTAACAAAATACAACACACACTGCTGCTCACACACAGGGAAATACTTGCAAAATGCAACAGTATAACTATGCTCATTATGAAGTAAATGCTTTAGCTTCTCTCTTCCCTATTATCCTCTTCTTTAACAGCATTTCTTAAGACAGACTCTCATGGCAACACAGTTGCCAGGAAAAAAAAATGTTTGCTTTGCAAGTTTCTGCAAACCATGGATACGGTACATTTGCACATTATTTGTACCAGATACTAGGAGTGAGCAAGTTCACATTATCTGTATCTGTTCAGTTAAATTATCAACACATTCTCATTCCAAGTCATCTGATATTGTTGCTAAGTCAGTGGACTTTCGCATCTACATACTAAAGCCCGTTCTCATTCAGAGGTCATCAAATATGGCAGCTTTTGCATAAAAGCTTTTGCTTTTAGAATAAAATCCTAATGCTAAAAGCCATTTTTGTGTCCACATGATACACTGCTGCAAAGTGTCAGCTGAGAATGTGGCTGGACAGAACCAGTTGCGCTGTCATGATATGCCACCAGACGACCAGACAGCATCAGCTGTGGCAGCATGATCTGCAGATGGGCAGCGTCACTCGAGAACACTGCCGGACAGAACTTTTCATGTCTACATGATACACTGCTGGATGGCGTCAGATTGAAATGCTGCCGGTAACAATGTAATATAAGGCGCAAAAAGGTTGCTAAAGGATGGGTGGATGGGTGCAGCAAACCCTAGACTTTTCTGTCTATTTTTGGGGGCTTTTGTTGCCTTTATTGGATGGGACAGACGTAGCGTGAAAGGGAGAGAGAGGCAGGGAATGACATGCAACAAAGGGCTGAGGCCGAACTCGAACCCACAAAGGACACAGCCCCTGCACATGGGATGCCAGTTCCACCAACCAAGCCACCAGGCACCCCGCAAACCCTTGACTTTTATGCAGGAGTTTGGTGTTCGCTTCCCCTCTGAAAATGTGATGAATGTTTTTTTATTTCTTACAACGTGCCCTTTTACTTAAACCTAACCATCTGAGCCAACACGTGCTTTTACTGATGTCTCGGCGTTGGTTGTGCTGTTGTTGCCTAAACAAAATCATGTGCAGTGTACAGCGTAATATGTAGACACGGAAGTCTGCTGACAAATGCAGCAATATGTGACAATTTGGGATGAAAACTTGTTGGTATCCTCCTGCATCTCCTGTCGATATTCTGGGATGCCACCTCTAATAAAGCACATGGTTAGGATTAGGTAACAATAGCACTTGGTTAGGTTGAGAATAAACATCATGGTGTGGCTCAATCATTCATATAGAAAGAGAACACCGGGCTGCCAGTTGAGAGTCTTGGGTTTGTTTGACCCATTAACCACCCCTCCCATCCACCCTATAGTTACTGGCAGAGTTTCAAACTGATATTGTCCAGAGGTGTATTACACAGCTGAAACACAATCCATCCAACTGCGTTATCAACTGATGCCGTCCATCTGCATATCATTCTGTAACGCCAGGTGCCGATTGATGGCGTATCATAACACCTCAGAAGGATATGGAAAATGGGTGGGACCTAACAGGAAGTTGTTCCTATAGAGCTGATATTGATATGGTTTGATCAAAAGTTGTTATATTTAATATTTATTAGATAACCATTCATAGATTGATTCCAGGATTGAACTTCAGATCATTTTTTTTAATTGCAAGAGTAAGAGATTGAACATAACTATACAACTAAGAATTGACTTTCAGTAAGAGTACAGTTACTGAAACATTTTACGTCAATGATAGTTGCTACATAGTTGATAGCTGTTTCATATAAGTGCTCAACCCTAGCGGACATGTGGAAACTTAATGTTTTTCACCTGTGCTATGGTTAATGGGTGGTTAGGTTTAGGCACAGAAATCCCTTGGATATTGATAGAAAAAGACCATGTGTAGGATTCAAAAAAACACAATTGGTGGGTAAAAAGCAGCTGGAAAAACAGGGACCTTTCTGTGAAAAACATCCAGGTTTGGTAGGGGAAAAAAAAGGTTTGGTACCACAGACACTGGTGGAGGTGACACAAAGTCACCAAAAAGTGTTCGTTGGTTTTTAACAATTGTCTGCAGTAAGCTTGGGTGGTATCACCGTATAATGGAATACCAGGGTATTTAGATATCCCAAAATAATGTTTTTCAACAACTTCATAAATACACATGCTCGTCTTTCTATTAAACTCATTGTATGTAGTGCACAGCACGCACCACCAGAGCTCAGTCTCCGGTCTCTACTGGTGGAACAGGCAGCTGTGCTGAAAGACACTGCAACACCTAGTGGTAGAAGGAGAAGTTAGCCGGCGGCCAATGACAGCAGAAAGAGAATGCAGGAAATAATGGCATGTTTTCTACATTTAACTAGGTGAATTAATTTATTTCAACCTGGCTGCAGCTGGTGATTGATGGAACAGAGGACTTATTAACTAGATTACTAGCAGGAGTAGCCAAGATGGTTTGGGTGTTTGAATGAAGTGTGTTTTATCATGAATTCAAAAGGTGTACAGTTGCATTTCTCTGTTTAACATGGGGAAAATAGGTTTGGGAAAATAACTTTTCTTAATATTTTGTGACTTTCTGTATTTTTTTGTGTGAAGCTCTGAAATTAAGTAGCAAACATGCTGTCAGCACCACACATTTATACCACATAAACCGTATACCCTCTGTCAGCACCATCATATACCGTACATCCCAGTGAAAGTTTAGAAAGTTATGAAGGTATGAAACATTAGATAGTGCCCAAGCCTAGTCTGCAGATTGATAGGGATCTCACCCAGGTGTCACAACATCCACTATCCCCTCCACCTCCAGATGACAAAGTCTGCTCATACAATACAATGCTTTAGAAATGTTGTTGTAATTCATATAAAGCAAAGGTAATATATTTAAATGGTGTGCAGAAATGTACAATGCCATCATTTTCTTCTGGCGACTGAGCTGCTACGCTGCTGGCGTAGAAATATTCTGAATGGTTGAAGACTGTGGAGAAATAGGGATGAGTTGTACAACAATGGCCAGACATCCTGCAGTCAGTTCTGTTCTCTGTTGGTTGTTGGAGTATTTCCAAGACATGGATTGGCATGAAATTTCCCTGTTTGGGAGGTTGCCATGAACATGGTAGAAATGAATAGTGAAACATTGTTCCAGCTTGTGCTGTGGTAGAAATCCATTCCTCTTAGAACATAGATTATTAACCCAAAGACCATGTATTTGTATTTGCAGAGTGATACACTAACATGATTAAAGAAATTCTCAATGAGATATTCACTGATGAGTTGAGCTCACTATGAACCTGTCAATGACTATCTGGGTAAGGTGAGACATTTGTCTGGGCTTTTAGGGTTGTAAACTTTTTGTTGCTCCATGTGACTGTCACACTACTTACCGAATTTACACTAAATATTCTCAATGATTGTATACCTGCTGAAATGTGCATCTCTAACATGCATTTTTCCTCCCAATGGAGAAGGATGAGCAGGGAGAAAAGGCCAAAGTGAAACAGTGGAGGGTGTATTGAGTATAGCTTACGTGAATGTAAAAAAAGAAGGATTTCCTCTGCCCCGTATTGTTCACAGTTTGCAACTTTCAAAAGGGAAAGTTACAGCTTAGCCTCAATACGTCTCGCCTCATTTATGTAAGAGAATACCCCTGAAACTAGCTAGAACTTGCTCTCCACTTCATTTTCCTACAGTGTGTTCCTCCTGCATGTTTCAGCTCTGCCCTGGGGCTGGAACCCACTTTAAACGGCCTCCCTAGCCAAGACAAGTGGCCCACCGAGAGCAAAGCTGCTCACATACGTATCTTGTGCTCATTAGGTGCCCAGTCAGTGTACTATCAAGAGTAGGTAGAGTGTGGGCGTCCCACAGAATCATGTCACACTGCAACAACAATCCAGTCTGACATGATGACTGACATGAGAAAAGTCACATTTATGGTGGCCCTGAGAGCTCAACACACTGCAGTTTAAGAAAACCCAAACAGACAAAACACATGCAAATTGTTATAGCCCAGCCTCTTACATTCATGCGCTGCTTTTTCCTGTTTCCCTCATGTACTTTTTCCACCAAAATTAGCATTTATACATTCATATTTTTAACACAGGAAAAACAGCTTAAAATAAGAGATTGGCTCCTGTCAGTTTCTATCTGTTTTGTTTTTTTTTCCACATTTGACAGCACGAATGGTACAATATTCTACAATTTAGTACCCCATGAATAACATTACATGGAGGTTATGGAGATGGATAGATAGATAGACTGCACTGAGCAGAATATACCAAACTCTGCTCTTCATTTCTATACTGATGATGACACTGTCCTTTGCTCTGCAGCCACTTCTGCTAAGGGTCATGTTCATCAATAGAGTACAAGAACTTGTCCTAAATGCAGAAAAAAAAAACTTGCTGTGAGGCAACAGTGCTTTCAACTACACCACAATCTATCTATCTCTCTCTCTATATATATATATATATATATATATATATACATATATATACATATATACAAATGGATAGGTAGATGCCGGCCACTTTATTAGGTACACCTTTCTTGCTAGTACCAGGTTGGGCCCCCTTTTGAATTTCCATGTTTGCCCTCGTCAACAAAATTCATTTTCATCACAAACTCCACTCTGAAACCAATGAAACCAATCAGTTGTAACTGTTTCACAAGTCTTGACGAACTTCACAAGTTTTGACTAACTTCCTGTTGTTTGGTGAAAAAAGGCTCTCATATTGCACTTCTATGGATGAATATGTGTGTTTTCAACAAACCCAGACAGACATTTTTGTAGCTCAGTTAGACACACTTGGACACATTGAACACACTTAACTGCCTTTCCTGATTTACTAAATACAACTTGCATCTCCAAATGTTTGAGTTATTTCTAGCCAAAACTGTAGTGAAAGGAGGTGATTTACAAGCAGAGACCGAGAACACTTTGGTTAAATAATCAATGTCTGTGAACACAACCATCAGGCTCAGGCTTAAAAGAAGCAATGCCAGATTGATACAGGATTGAGCCATAACTGTGATGTCACCTACAGCTGATTCTCCTTTTCAACAGAAGTGAGTCCTCAGACACCTTTCTCAAAAATCTTTGCATGTCTGAAAGCTCAAGACACTCGATGACAAGCTGACAGGGTGCAACAATTGGAGGCTACTGTCTGTTCTGTCAGCAGCGAGCAGGAGGCTCTGATGTTTTGGTGTTGATGTTTGATATCTGTTATTCCAGGCATTCCTCCCTGGAAGCGGCTAAATTTAAACACATCTTTACCTTAATGGACAGTAGCAAACACACCCTGAATTCAAAGTGTGAATAAACATGCCGGTACTTTTGATCAACACAAGGCTTTTTTCCAACTATTGGCCAACTTGCTCATAAAATAGACAAAACAAAACAAAACAAAACAAACTGCAGAATCAGAATTAGCTTTAATGGGTAACAATGTGTACACATACAAGGAAATGACTCAGTTTGTTTCATTGCTGTCAATGCACACTGACAGAAATAGCAACATATGTAGTATTTTTTTCTCTTTCTTCTCTCCTCTTTTTGAGTTTTACTTCTGTGACTTCTAATCTTTCTTTCTGCTCACATGAATGCACACACATGGCGCCAGGAAATGTCCAGGCCCGACCCCGTGACCCCCCCCCCCCAATCCCGGCAAAAAAAAAAAAAAAAAAAAAAAAAAAAAAAAAAAAAAAAAATGAGTATGCAGGATAAGAGGCAATAAGAAAAAAAACAAGGCCTTTGCAGATGGGTTTTTTTTCTTATTGCCTCTTATCCTGCATACTCATCAGACTGAACCCTTGTTTTAGCCCCCTTTTTTGGTTGTTTCTTTTGTTTTTGTTTTATTCTGTTTTCTCAATGTCTGTCTCTGTCCTCACTTTTATTGTATGTCTTTGTGTCACTTCAATTCAAATTTATATTTAAAGCCCATTATCACAAAACATAGTTTGCCTCAGATGGCTTTACAGCATATGACATCGCTCAGTCCTTAGACCCTCACATCACGTCTAAGGAAAAACTCTCCCAAAAACCCCTGTAATGGGGAGGAAAAATGGTAGAAACTTCAGGAAGAGTGAGGAGGGATTCCTCTTCCAGGATGGACAGACATGCAATAGATGTTGTAAATAACAGCTAAATTACAGTAATGTGAAAATTTCACTTTACTTCACTTTTTCATTGATAAAGTCTCTTTTACCAGAGCACTTATTTCACCTCCTGCCATTGACCCTTCAGTCTCTGTCCCCTGCTATACTAAATTGGACACATTTGAACCTCTGACCCCGCCCTTCGTTTAGAAGATTGTTGACCAAAATCTGACCAGTTGACCAGCCCTCAGGTTCTCCTAATGATACTATCCCTCCCCAACTTTTTAAGGAGGTTTTCCAGACTGTTGGTCCATTTTTTCTTGCAGTTTTTAATAGTAATTAATAATCTGTCCTCTGGAGTGGTCCCTATTAATTTCAAACATGCCGTTGTGCAACCTTTGTCAAAGAAACCTGGGCTGGATCCTACTCTTATGACAAATTTCAGGCCTATCTCTAAATTGCCTTTCCTTTCTAAAGTCTTAGAAAAAAAAATTCTCAGCTCATGGACTTTTTAAATGAACAAAATATTCTTGAGATTCTTTTCCAATCCGGTTTTAAAACATTGCACAGCACCGAATCAGCACTTTTAAGAGTTTTTAATGACATCTTTTTAGCCACTGACTCTGGTCACTTTGTTGTCCTTGTACTTCTACGTAGATTTGACTGCAGCGTTTAATACTGTGGACCATGAAATCCTGATTGCTCGTTTGGAGCAGTGGGTGGGCATCAGTGGCACAGCACTTGAATGGTTCAGCTCCTACCTGTCACATCAAACCTTCTGTGTCAGCCTTGATGACTGTGTCCTCCACTGCTCCCCTCTCATGTGGGGTACCGCAGGGCTCTGTGCTTGGCCCTCTTTTATTTTCCCTCTATCTACTCCCACTTGGTTCAGTTCTCAGGAAACATGGCATCTCTTTTCATTGCTATGCGGATGACAGTCAGATCTATGTCCCCCTTAAAAAGTCCGACTCCTGTGTCAAGCCACTCCTAGAGTGTCTACATGACATTAAAGGCTGGGTGTCTCTAAATTTTTTGAAATTTAATGAAAAAAAAGACAGAAGTCATGGTCTTTGGTGGCACTTCTGTCCTTGGCACAGTATCACAAGCCAATTGTGAACAATCTTGGGGTTAAAGTGGCGCAGAACTTAAATTTGACAGCCAAATTAAAGCTGTGGTGAAGTCAAGCTTTTTCTAGTTGAGGCAGCTGGAAAAAAATTAAATCAGTCCTTCAGAGACAGCAGTTTGAGACAGTGATCCACGCTTTTGTGACCACTCGCCTGGATTACCGCAACGCTATTTATATGGGAGTTAGTGGGTCCTCCATTGCTTGTCTTCAACTAGTTCAAAATGCTGCTGCACATCTTTTAACTGGTATGAGCACATTTCATCTATCTTAGCTTCACTCCACTGGCTGCCCGTCCATTTTAGGATTCATTCTAAAATTCTTTTATTTGCTTTTAAAGCCTTGAATGGCTTTGCTCCACTCTACCTCTCTGAGCTGCTGCACCCCTACATTCCTAGCCGCTCTCTCAGGTCAGCTGACCGGCTGCTCTTGACAGTGCCTAAAGCTAGGCTTAAGCTCAGGAGGGAGCGAGCATTTGCTGTTGCAGCTCCAAAACTGTGGAACGTATTGCCACTGCACATTAGACAGGCCTCCTCACTGTCACATTTTAAATCTCTTCTTAAGACCCACCTCTTTTCTTTGGTGTTTGACACCATGTAGTGTGTTGATTTTATGACTTTATGTGTATGTGCATACTTTTATATTTTTATTTTTATCTTGTGCGGGCAGTGCACTTTATTTATTTTATTTGATTTTATTTATTTTCTGTGATTTTATTTGTGTTTTTATCTTATTTTATTTGATTTTATCTTATTTGATTTTATAATATTGTGTATTGTGTATTTACTGTGCTTTTACCTTGCTGTGCAGCACTTTGGAAACCGTGTTCGTTAAAATTGTGCAATATAAATAAAGTGGATTTGATTGGATTGGATAATGACAAAGAGGAAAGAGAGAGAGAGAGAGAGAGAGAAAGATAGGGGGAGAGAAGAACAGCAATAATGGCAACATTATCATTATCATAGAACAATAGCGATAGACGTAAAATTACTAAATGCACTCTATGATAGCATGACATGTTATGTGCAAATGCCTCAGACAGGACCACAGCAACAGCACAACCAAGACCACGATCAAGGCGAGTTGGTGGTACAGCATCAGCACGAGCACAGCCAAAGGCAGGGTCACAGCATCAGCACAGCCATCACCAAGATCCAGGTGCAGCCAAGGTTGCAGCCAAGATCTGGGAAAATTACGAAACAAGGGAGCACAAATCCTCCAGAGAGGAAAACTAGTCAGTGTAATGCAATAAAGAGAGAGAGAGAGAAGTGTTTGCAGATGGAGGGAGCAAGAGACGGAAAAAGGAGCTTAGTGTATCCTAGAAAGTCCCCCGTCAGACTAAACCTATGTCAGCCTAACTAGGGGCTGGTCCAGACAACCTGAGCCAGCCCTAATTATAAGCTTTATCAAATAGGAAGGTCTTAAGTCTACCCTTAAAAGTGGAAACAGTGTCTGCTCCCTGACCGAACCTGGAAGATGGGTCCATAAAATAGCAGCATGGTAACTGAGGGCTCTGGCTCCCATCCTACATTTGGAGACTTTTGGAACCCTGCATTTTCAGAGCGCAGTGCTCTTGAGGGTTGATAGGGAACTATGAGCTGTGACAGATAGGATGGAGCCTGTCCATTCAGAACTTTAGATAATATCTTGTCTAAAAAAGTAGCATATTCTCATCCAAAGTCGTCATGTTGTTGCAGTGGACTTCTACATCTATATATTACACTCTAGGTATCCTTCTAATGCTCTCTGCTTTGTCCTGTAGTAGCGCTTCACATTATTTTAATACTCTCAACGATCATGGAACATATGCCAAGTCATACTGGGACAGCTGTGACACAGGTTGCCCATTGATTGGAAAGTCACCGGTCCGATTCTTGAAAACTTTTGTCAAATTATCCTTGGGCATGATACTGAACCCCATATTGCTGATAACTGTGCTTTCAGTGTGTGCGTGTTTTTGAATGTTTAAAAACTGGATAGCAGGTGGTACCTTGTGCGGTAGCCTCGGCCACCAATGTGTGGTTGTGTGTGAATGTGACAATAAGTATGAAAGCATTTTGAGAGGTTGGACTACTTGAAAGGCACTCCAAAAGTGCAGGTCCATTTTCTATTTACCATCCTGGTTTTGAACAGCCCGTGGAACTTTTTTTTTGTTTCACTGTCTACTTTTCTCTCTTTTGAGCACACCATCCAAAATGACTTTTGGATGGTGTGCTCATGGTGCTTGAAACCTGATTCTCTTCCAGTTGTCTTTGTGTCTCGTCTCTCATCTATGTGTGTGCGTGTGTGTCTGTGTGTGTGTGTGTGTGTGTGTGTGTGTGTGTGTGTGTGTGTGTGTGTGCGCGTATGTAAGTAAGCCTATTCACCTCACTTGGGTTGCAATACTTCCCAGACAGCAGATGTGATTGGTCTAAGAAACATCTGGTGAGATGATTTGATGCATCCACTTGGTCTGTGAGTTTCCTTTCAACGAATGCTACACCAGTTAAAATAGAAGCACTACTTCATAACAATTTTATCAATAATTTATGGGTTACAGGTCTTGCAATGTCTGGTCCGACAACCGAAAACAAAAAAGTTGAAAAACTATTGTAATGCTTCTGTTAGTTATAAACATTACAAACAATGCAAATAAATCAATTCTGAATACACAGACTAGATGGTTATGCATGTGCAGAATTTTTTTTATACAGTATATATAGTATGCTGGATTTATATTGACAGAGTAGAGTTCTCAATCTCAACCCAAGCCTGAGAGGTCCAAACGGTTCTGGAAAATCCTGACGGGCTGAGAATGTGCACTGTTTGGTCGGGTTGGGTAGGGCCAGTGGGACATGACCTCTTTCCATTGCATTCAGAACTTGGGGTGGGGGGATAAAACCTTGGGTTGACGAGCCCTTCTGTGTGGGGTTTGCACATTCTCCTCATGTCAGTGTGGGTTTTCTGTAGGTTCTCCAGTTTCCTCCCACAGCCCAAATACATGCAGGCAGCCGGTGACTCCAAATTGGTCGTAGGGTGAAAATGTGCATGAATCGCTCTCTGTCAGCCCTGTGATAGTCTGGCGACCTTTCCAGGGTGTACCCTGCCTCTTGCCCAATGTCAATTGTCCAGCAGCCTCTTCAGAGGTTACCTACTTAAGAGTCATTTGACCTGCAACTGAAAACTCATTGTAAACTTGACCATTAAATGCAACAGCAAGACACTGGTGGATTTTTTTGCTAAGTGGAAAAAGGGTTTAAGTGGGCACAGCATCAAATTAAAAAGAAAAGGTTTTTCAAAGTCCAGTGTGTAGGATTTAAGGGGACATATTGGCAAAAATGAAATATATATAATGATATATCGCATTGAAAAAGTCTAATGCATATGTTTTCTTTAGTGTTTAAACACCTGAAAACAAGAATTGTTTTGTATTTGTTACATTAGAATGAGCTGTTTATATCTATACAGCGAACAAAGATTGCCAAGTTGCACCACTATGTTTCTACAGTAGCCCAGAATGGACAAACCAAATACTGGCTCTAAATAGGGCTTTTTGTGTTGGCTGCTCTGATTTAAATCACTAGGTCTGTTTGTTTTGTAGAGTAAGAGACCACAGTGGATAATTCAGCTCCTGCTAAAAACCTCCTGAGTATCTGAATGTGAAGTTACTAAGCAGTTATGGCTATTGATTGAATCTCTGACAGGCTGGGTTCAGGCTTCACATGGGTTGGTTAGGTCCAAGTTGTAGTTTTTTCAGCCCATTGAGAACTTCAATTAACAGTGATCGTGCAGGATGATGATGTACATGTTAAAGAATGGTGCATGCAGGCTGCGTAACAACAACGACAAAAAACCCAGCAATATTTTACAGACTAAGGATTAGATTCATCAGACCAGAGTTTGTGGAGTTCAGAAGTAAATGTAAATAAATCAATACTTACAATCATGTTTCATTACAAATGCTCTGCATGTGTTATTGACTTAAGTAATTTAAGCTGCATCATTTTTTGGGCCACTGGGGGGCAGCAGAACCATTTGAAGTAGTTAGGAATAACATGTTAGACACAGAAAGACATTACTCTTAATTTAGAGTCATGTTTTTGGAGTTATGTTTCTGGGCACTCAATGTTCCTCTCCTTTTAGCTGTTTTTGGTCTCCTCTAACTCCTGACAAGAGTATCTGTCTCTTAAGCTGCTAAATGTGAAACTGCTTATACTGCAGTCTTCACCAGAACCCCAAAGACCTCGGTCCTTTCTAGCTAAATAAATAACTTAATAAATAAATAAATTGCTCCACTATATTCACATGTATTGAAGTTTTATCAAAGCTTGTTATTGGTGATGGCAGGAAGAATTGTGTTAAACTGACTCAATAAAGAATAAATCTGACAAAGTTGGCAAATGTTGTTCTAAATCTGATTTAAAAGTGACTTTGAAATATTCACACCTCTTTTTAATAATGTTTTAGAGCTAAATTTGGAGAAATGTTGCTGTTTCTTTAAGAGTGCACAGCTTTACAATGGTGCCTCATGCATTTAAAGATATTTGGTTTTCTTTAGCAGACAGAGATAGAAACAAATCACTCTGACCTAAGAAGCTGCCTATCCTTCAACAGCTTAATGAGTCCACAATTGAGTGTAATTTGAGTGCTCTATATGCAGTTTCAGTCCTTTTCACTTACAGCATGCAGTCATGTTGAATCTCAGAACACAACACTGACTTTGAGCTCCATTACAACAAATACAGTGTCAGCATATGACGTTAAAACCTCCTACTGGTCAGATCCTGCTGTGTATGTCTGGCTGTAAACATGAAGACATCAGCTCTGTGTATTATTAAGCACAGTCAGATCATAAGGGCCTCCAGGTGGAACGCCATCTTCATTACCTCATTGGAGGAGGTTTATGTTACAAGGAGGAGAGCCAGAAATAAAACATCCCCCTGCTAAACAGCACGGTAACACACGTATATCAGCCTGCAGCTATTATAAGCTGTGAGGAGAGTGATGAATCGGTTTGCCTGAGAAAGACTTCAAACTTTTTTTTAAATTTCACCGTATGATAAATAATGTATAGGAGAGGCTGGTGGTGTTTTTTTTTTTTTTTTTTTTTTTTCAAGGACATGAAACAGAGTGCTTTGATTAGGTGAGTTCTGTTAGCCATGAAATCCAAAACCTTGGCATGATTTGGGTGAATAAAAGTGGTAATTATTTAGTATACTCTTTTGATTAAGGTTGGATAGAACCATTTCAGAAAAGGGTTGGCATTTTTGAGAGCAGTTACTTAAAGCCAAACTTTCTTGTTTTACAGTCAAAGTGATTTTATATATACTGTTGTTATTATCATTATTTGTATTTTTGGCAGCTATGAAACTGCTTCATGTGCACCAACCTCTGCTGGATTTGTTCTCTCCAAAGCCAAGGTTTGTCATCAAGCTAACACACGTGTGTAAATAAAAGGTATTAAATGTATCTAGATTTTATTCTGCCTTCCTATGACAGTGAGGCTTCTTTCTACTTGAACTTAAACCAACAGCATTCTGACAGCTATATGCAAAGACAGGAGTCACCATCATAAAACCAAACTAATGTAACACTCAAAGGAGGACGCAGGACATGTCATCCACAGACCAGGAGGCGTATTGACAAACGCTCAGAGAGCTCCTAACTTATCCTAAAAAAATCTTGCTGGTTTAGGAGTTATTAAGAAAATTCTCAGAGCAACTGAGACAGGAGGTGGTTAATGGTTGCTAGGTATGATGCATTCTTTTACACATGTGATTGGTTGTCACAGACACGTCCTTTTGTAAGCTTGCAAGGCGTGGACACATAGTGGAAATAAAATGAACTGCATCACAATATTAGACAGTCGAAGTGCTGCACCATCTAATCTATAGCATGTGGAAAAAACGCAACTTTGGTTACACAAATGCAAAATATCTACTGATGCCTAAGGGGCTGATCACATAGAGACGCGTCACTAGAGAAGCGTTGCCAGCCCTATGGTACAGTGCACCTGTCTGGCGCTCCTCTCTGGCTGCTGTGCGATGCGTTTTTAAAATCCAGACACACAGTTGCAGTTTACCCTAACTGGTTGCTTGAGTTGTCTATATGCTGCCTAAATGGGTCATCTGAAAAAAAAATGTTGGTTCAGGAACACAGTTTTCCAAATATATATATCTTTTTTTTTTTTTTTGTAAATGTAATTTCTTAATGTGCCTGTTAAAGAGATAAAGTGTTGATTATCACCATTGCCATATATATCAAGACATGTACTGCAGATCATTACAGCACACATTGATTAAATGGCAAAACATGGAATATATATTAACAGTCTTCCATAATACAGAATTAAATTCCAAATCCCACAGATCTCTTCATTGAGCCAACTCACCACTTACAAGCTGTGCAACATGGCTGTCAGAAAAAGCAGCATTATTTACACCACCCTAAACTTTCCCTAACACACTGACATCTTTCTTATCGATATCTGTGCAGCCAGTGAATGAGGTACCGGCAGCTGACTTTGAGCAGGTACTTAGACTATCAATGAAGTCCTTGTCAATGTCTGGAAACATCTCGAGAGTCTACAGGAACAAAACTTGTCCCGGCATCTATTTAAGCTCTCACACATCTGATATGTCAGAGGATACAGGCTGAAACATTGCTCTCAAGAGCGAGACGTTCTCTGAATAAATAGCTGAAGTAGCGCCCACACTTCAAACAGCTCAGGAATCCCCCTCTGTCTGTCACTGAGTTGCTCTGAGAGCAGTATTCAATACAACACCTGCTCAGATCTGGCTCCGAGGCGCGCATTATGTTACGAACGACACTACCTCACCAGATTAGAGGAAAGTGAGCAGGAGCGACGTCAGCGGCCCACAGCGTCGGCAGCCTGGTATGTGATGTGATTGTTTGTGTCAACTGGAGTCACACCCCGTCCATTCCAGCCCACATGGGGATCTGATAACAGCCCCGCAGCTTGTTCCTGATGCCGTTTTCTCAACTCCACCAACACCCCTGGGTCCTCTCTTGGTTGCTCTGAAGAAGAAACAGTCTCTTAAGTGGAAGTGTGGATTAGGAGTCAACTGACATGGGTTTTTCAAAGCCAGGATGTGGCCCTCATCTTTAAAACAAGCCTTAGACTTGTTCTACAGCTCAATACACAGATAGAACAGAGCCTCAATACTGTGCTTTCCTCCAGTCTTCCAGTAAAGAAATTGAGCTTCATTTGTTTTTGGAGAGCTTATGAGTTAAGGTTTTCTTTATCGCCATTTGTGGAGCATATTTTTGGCCATAACTCATATTAAAAGTCCAAAAAGAAAATTAAAACAGATAAAATAAAATAAATAAAAAAAGATTATTAATTTCAGGCCTAGTTTCATATTTGATTCCTCTCTTTTCTTATCTCTTTTGAAATTTTGAATTTCATCTCTTTAATTTAATATTTCACTTGGATAATTTCCATTTAAGCTATTGCATTTTGAAATTCACAGTTTCAAATGATCACTTCACATTTTCAATTCGCTTTTTCAATTTCCTTTTTCAAATGTAATTATGGCATGATTATTCTTAGTAGTATAGTTAATTAATATTTATTTTTTTAATTTTCTATTTGAATTTTTAATTTTAATTATGACCAAAAACATCCTCCATACACATCTAATCAATCAACGCACCTGCCTGCAATCAAGCTGGCTACCTACAGAGTCAGTGTAACACAGTGAAAAAGGTACTTTAATATTTAGTTGTAATTTTGTTTTTATTATTATTATTTAAGTATTTTGTTGAGTATTTGAAAAGTTTTTATTTGCTATTATTATTTTTATGTTCCTGTGGAAAGAATCCTTTTTGTACGGCATGGCTTCTGTACCTCTTGGGGTTCCGTATCTCCTCCTCTCAATCCCTCACACTGCTGCTCCGTGTCACTGAAGGTAAGTTGTGTGGGAAAACGTTCTTGCATTATTTGATTTTTTATGTTTATAACAGAGTCACTTAAGATGTAAAATCTTGGTTTACATTGTTTAGTGTAGTTAATACAACGGTACACCGTGGTTCTGTGCTGTTCTGGACAGTAAAATATTACTTTTGATTACGTTTTCATGTAACTTTTTGGGCGTGATTTGTAATTAGTTGCACTGCCAGCTGTCACATGATGAATGTAGAGCCGAGGAGATTTTCCACTTGATTTATCTGTAAAATCTGGTGTGTAGAATCTGAGGTGCAGAAGCTGAACCCAGCGGGCAATTTATGTCATTTTTGTCTTCTGCAGATATAATTAAATGCTGGAAACCAGTCTTTGTGTCTGCCTCCTTTTATGCTGTAACACCAACATCAGTTAAACCACCTCGACAATCATTTCCTTGCTGTGCACAGTTTGTTGCGTGACACATCTAGATCGATTCAGATCTTGTCCATTTTTTTTCCTCCCTGTTCACACCTCCAGCCAAAAAAACCCTCAGGAACACGGATCCCCCCCTCACCTCAGCCAGTCACCTTGTTAACCATTCACCTGCATAGTTCACTTAATGGAATAAAAGAACTCCTTTTTATCTAATTTTCTCTGTCTGATTTTGGGTCTTTAGTCCTAAGTGTGACAGTGAGATCCTTTACATGACTGTAAAGCCCTCAGAGGCAAACTATGATCTGTGATGATAGGCTTTATAAATGTAATTGAATTTTAAGAAGTGTAAATAATCAACAATAATGAAGAATGGTCAAATTCCATTTAGCTGGGAGCCACTAGGAAGGTTTCCATTACAGATTTGCGCAAAACTTAAGCAATATTTTCAAAATGTTGATAAAACACAATGTGGAGATGACTGTGTTTCCATTGCGTGATGTTCTCTGACTTCTCCTTTGGCGAATACATTCCAAGAAGCATGGTGATGGATGTTCAAAACATTAGCAGCTTTAGCCATCATTATTTACAATCCAAGGCCACGTAGGCGTGTTATGGAGCGATAATTGAAAGGCAAGCCTCTTATATGTGGGAGCAACCATGTATGAGGGATTTATGGGAGCTGATAGTCCAGTATTTCATAGAGAAATTGTGGATTCAAAACCTTTAGATGATCTGCTCAACTTTTGAGTTACGTGATACAATAACAGCTCTTGTAGCTCCTGCTGCATCATGAGGGAGCCAGTTCTTACTGACAAGCACATAGCCATAGCATCAAGTGACCTAGAAAAGCCAAAAAAAAGTGTTTCCATTGCAGTTTTGTGAAATATGGCTTTTTCAAATCACCTGAAATACCACCTCATGTGAGCCTAAAAAATGTTTTGCGATAAATGGGAGGCCTCTTTCAAAATTGACGTGTTCCATTAGGGATATTTTATATTCGTAATTTGAATTTGGGCAGTTTCTACTGTTTATGGTAATAGTTAAATAAAAAGGCCTAAACTTGCTCCATCGATAACTTAAAGACCCGCCACACATCTGGTCCACCCACACATCTGGTTTCACCTATCGTGTCTGATTAGAGCTCCTCTCAGGAGAGCAGGGGGTGTGTGTAGTCTCTGTTTATCTGACATCTCCCTCATTCCCTTGTTAGCTTAATTTGTTACACCTGCTACAGTGCTTTCTTATAATAATTATGATAATTATATAACCTTACCAGCACCATGTTGTGCTGATTCGCACGTTGTTTCAAAAATGGCGTACGGCTTTGGCAGACTTGTGCTGACCACCATGTTATCAGACATTACTTCATGAAGGTTCATTTAATCTTCACTTTTTTGTTATAAAGTGTGATTACCTATGAAGCATTCACACAGACTCTGCTGTCCATCCTCACTGTTCTCAGTACATTCTTGATGCTTTGAAAAACCGAATCAGAGCTCTCCACAAATAACCGTCTGTCACTTCCCTGAGAGGAGAGCAGACATTTATGAGCCTCTTAATCAGGTGCAGTATTGACATGGATCATTTCTCATTTAATATTTGGGTGAAACAAAACAATGCCCTTGCACTCATGCTGTAATATCACCCGAGTGGATAATAAGTGATTAAGCACCAGTTGTCTCCAAATGTTCCTACCAGGCCTGGCTGAACTGTTAGGTCCAAATGTTGGAAGGTCCAAAGGATAAGGATGAAGTTTGTAAGTAGTCTGCTTCATTATAGTAGTTAAAAACCCAGCCAATGTATGTTAAAACAAAACTTAAATTAAGACACATCCACCACTATTGCCTCAATCACAGGATTACACATCCCTCAAATTCCTTCAAATTTTTTTTTTTTTTTTTTTTTTACTGCCTTGATAAGCCTGTTTCACACAACATGCATCAACAGTGCATGAGCAGCGCCAAACCTGTTTTTTTTTTTTTCTTGGCACCCATGTTAACAAGTTAGAGCATGCACACTGCCCTCCTGAGCAGTGCTTGTCAGGTGCGTCTCAGCTGCGTCTCAACTGCGTCTCAACTGCATCATATTGAAAATTAAACGAAAAAAAAACGAAATTACAATTATTCTTGTTCCTGCTCCATCTTTGGATTTGAAGGCTGAGTTGATTAAAATCAGCAGTTACTATGAAGATTCCATCTGGTTGCTTGGTGATGTTGCTGCTGATGGCATCATTCAATTCCTGCAGTGAATTTTTGAATTTACATCAGAGTCTTGTGTCCAAATGGTCCCCTCAAGGTCTCAGTCCATCCAGTGCAACAGCTTGATCCGTTATGTCAGGTGTTAACCACGTCTCTGTGAAGATGTGCGCAGAGCAGTCCCAGATCTCCCATTGCTGAGTGAGCCAAAATCACATCTCATCCACTTCACTGTCCTGCGATCAGACACCAGACAGAAGAAGGCTTGGTAGAGGAACAGCTCCCGCTCTAAGTCAGGCCAGCCTCATTGCGACATCAACTCTTCGGTGTGACTGACTTGTTGGCGTATGCTGTCGGTCCGACCGGCTTGTTGGCGTATGCCGCCGGTGGGGACACTTTCGCAGTCTGCTGCATTTAGTCCAAGCCCCACAAAACTTTTCCCAATGCTGATAAGTGTCACTCTATCGTAGAAAAGTAGTGCTTCAGCAGAAGTGGCCATGGTGTTGAAAAACTGTTGCTGAATGAGCCTTAATCACATCTCATCCACTTTTTTCTCCTGCGAGAGGACATTAGACAGAGGAAGGCTTGGAAGAAGAACAGCTCTTGGTCCAAGTCAGGTCTGCCTCGCCCTGATACCGGCTCTCCTCCCTGTCTTCATCTGGTGCCTTCGGTTTCGAAAAAAGCCCTCGGACAACATCTCTGTGAACAGAATCCCATCAGTTTTTGACACAAGCAATTTTATTTTTAAGTATTTGCAGGACAGTGTTGGCAATGCAGGAGCTGCACGACTTCATAAATGAGTGAAATTTGTGCTTATAAATGCATTAAAAACAGTGCTCGATGCAGCAGGCACCACTCAGCAGGCACCACGCAGCAGGCAATGACGCAGCGTTGGTGATGCTGCTGATGCATGCTGTGTGAAATGGGCCTTAAAGCAGTGGTTCTCAACCTTTTTCATGTTAAGACCTAAATTGATACACATTAGGTCTCGGACCCACATTTGATAAGACTTTGCTTCAGGGACCTTCATCTGACAGATGTTGGTTGTTAGATATGATTAAGACCTGAATTCTATAGTTTCTGACTACATTTGGGGCAGCCGGTTTCTGATCTGAATTCGTCAAATATGTCTGCTCTGTCAGTACTTTTTGTGTGTGAGCATGATGCCAAAAGCATATTCCAGGTCCAACCGGAAAAAGGCTGGATGGATTGCTAACTGGATTAGTGTGTGTTGGACTCACGTTGACCCTAGGAGCTCTAGGAAAAAGGAATTCTGTTGATACAATCAAGACTTAGAGGCCAAAACTTGAATTAAACTTTTATTGATTTCTGCCTAAAAAGCAAAGAGAAGCAGCCCAGTTTACATGGTATCATAAAATGTTAATGAAAATAAATAATGGCCCCTTGTGAAATTTTATGAGCCTGCAGCTCCAGGCCCCTGGAGAGCCCTTACTAATGAGTGTTTGCATATTGTAACTGCTAGAATAGCAGGCCTATAACATCATTATGTTCTAATGTACCAAGAGTTTACAGGCAGTGAAAAGAGCCGCAGTAGACTGACCATGAAACACAAAGCCCAATAATGGAAGAGCTGCTGAATGTCTGCCGCTACGATCCAAGGTAACCCTGGCCCTGACCCCCTGTCTGCAGCTTTAAAACTGCCAACTTTTTTCTACAACCAACACTGAATAAACATTTGGACATATCTTTTTCCAAAACACTCTGATGTTTCACAAGGTGACTAACATACTGTAGCAAAATTTAGATAAAGAAATAAATAGATATAAGTCACAAGTCAGATGAAAGTCTAGATTTGTATAGATATTAATGTTTAATGTTTTATGTTTGTTTTTCTTGTTTTTTTTTTGTAAATTTAGCCAAATTGAAAAAAACATTTTGAGTCACAAAAGAAAAAACAATTAAAAGAAAAAATGCAAGAAAATTACCTGAAAATTAACAGTTGAAAAAATGAATAGAACAGGAAAATGTCTTGGAAAAAGTGCTTAAAAATTATTATCATTCCGTAACATAATTTTAAATCTGTAATTATGATAATTAGAGTTTTTCATTAGGTTTTTTTTTTTTATTTACCTAGAATTTCCCCCAGCTTCTCAAAAATAATTTTCTATTAATTTCTTGCAATTTGTGGAACATTTCTTACCAAGTTTCTCATTTTCTTTTTTAAATGTTTTTGACATAAATGGCTACAAATTAGTTCAGGGTTCAAATGTTTAAATAGTTGTTCAAGGCATCTGGAGGCAGCACAAGAAAAGTGATGTTGCTTTACATTCCAAAGATTTGCGAACCCTAATCTGAGGAGTTTTGGGGTTTTTTTTGGGGTTTTTTTTCAATCTTTAGTAGCGCAGTTCTTCTTCGTGTGGGTCCCCCTTTTGTTTTTCTTGTGCACATCTGTTCACATAACAGTGATGTGGTGCACAGTCCTGACATTTTCATTTATCAGTGGTGTGAATACACCAAGAAATGCTGGAAGAAGACTGCAAGATTGTCAACATGCATGTAGACAATGCTGGAATGAAAACACTTTAAAACTCAGCTATACATACTGTATGTATCATGAGGGAGAAAATGTTCCATTTGGTTTGTTAGATTTCAAGGATTTGCAGGATGTGTTTCTGCATTTCTGAATGTAAACAGAACTTTTTATTTACAAGCTTGCTCCACAGGTTACCTTAGGGCACAAGTTCGACCATCTCTGGATAAAGTGTCTGTTTATCACTGCAACACGTACACATACTATGTATGACACGTTAGGTATCCTCCTGTGTCTCTTGATGTTCTGGGACAACATGTCATTTTTCCTTCTGTTTAAAGCATTGTGTTTTTTTCAAAATACACTTTTGTTTTCACAGGAAATGTACAGTTTCTGCTTGTTAGATGAATCCAGTGTTTTTCAAAATAAACTTAAAAAGTTAATAAAACCCCTCATTTAATTTCGCAACAGAAGCATGTTTTCAGGTTTAGATAAAACATTCATATGGGGAGAGAACAGCAGGCTTCTGAGTGAAAGTCCAGGGTTTTTTGGGGCCATCCACCTCCACTCAGCCCTCCGGGGGACTTTCCAGCTTCTTAAATTAGCTTGTTACTGTCAGTGTTTCAAACTGTCTGACACTGACATCACTGACCAAGCAATGGTATTTGATGAGTTCGGAATGAGGACTGGCTGTTTTGTTTTAAATTCAGTGCACAAACACACTGACAGACGACTCGTGTTGCATATGGTCGGTGTGCAAATGCAGCAAATATTTAAGTACTTAAAATTAAGCAGTTAAACAGATTTATGGATACATATACGCTGCAATAAAGAGCTGAACCTATGTGTTTGGAAAGCAAAGAAATCACTGGTTGTGTGTGAGAGCTCTGTCTACAGTCAGACCTGGCGCAATAAAATTAAAAGAATATGAAGAGTTTTTTATTCTTTTATTTAACTGTCTTGTTTTTCATTCAGAAGTTTATGGCCCATTGTAATGAGGACTTATTTTGATTTTGGAGATGCTCGCAGTGCTTAAAACCAGGAGATAAATCCTCCAGCTTCTGATAATCTTAACAGTTGTATGTCCTTATATAAAATTGATGTATTTGTACAAAATAACTAATACAAATAGCACAGTGGAATAAGACAGGATGAAGATCATTTGAGTGGATGTGCAAATATTTACCTTTGAGTCCAGTGAGCAGCATTCAGTGTAGCCCAGTGGTGGAGGGAGACTCTCTAAGGCTCAGTGGTAAAAGTGACATGAGGACACCTATTCTGTTAAGATTCATTTTAGCCTCACTGTGGCACCTGAGCCAACTTGAGTTCTCCACTTAACAACAAGGCAGAAATGATGCATGGAAGTTTCCAGGGTTATTGATATAAGTTTTTTTTTCTTTTGTTTGTTTGTTTGTTTGTTTTTTACTTTGATGCCACCACAGCATATAATAATAATAATAATAATCATAATAATAATAATAATAGCAGTATATGATATTATATGTTATATGTCTATATAAATATATTATAGTATATGTATGTAATAATAATGATATGTGTATAAAAATAGTGGAAGTATGACTAATGATAATAGCAGTAGTATTCTGCATCAGGCAGGACCACAGCATCAGAGCAATCACGACCCATGATCCAGAAGAAACCGAGATCTGTGGGTTTTCATGAAATGAAGGATCACTAACGCTCCAGAGAAGAAGCCAAGTTAGAGAGAGAGAGCGAGAGATGAGAGAGGAGCCCAGTCAATCATAAAAAGACTAAGACTAAGGTTATGTCAGCCTTTTCGGGGGCTGTTTCAAGGCAAGCCTGAGCCAGCCTAACTACAAGCTTTAGCAAAGAGGAAAGTCTTAAGTCTACTCTGAAATGTATAATGCTAAAGGCACAGTCTTTCACTGCCTGTAGGAATGTAACATGGTCAAATTTTTTTGGAAGGGAGTTCTTGACATAGTTAACCAGACAAAAAAAACTGAAAATCCTTTGTTGACCAAAGTTGTGAATATTGGGTATTTATCCAGGTGATTTTATTAACAGGAAGAGCAACCATGCGCCAATGGACTTGTGTCTCTTACAAGCTAAGAGAGCAACAGCTAAAGGACATAAAAGTGTGAACAAACAAACAAGAAAAAGCAATATATTACGGATTTATCAACACGTGTTGTTTTGGAAAAAGTAACAAAACAAAAGGAAAGCTGGCAATTTTTGAAAGTATTTAGGGGAGCTTCATGGTCTTTTTGAAACAAAATGTTGATAAAGACTAATAAAACCAAAGAATTAGTGTCAGGACAATCGGAGAAATATTAGGTGTTTTAGCCCATGTAAAGAAAAGATATCTGTACATTGTAACCGCTGTAGCAACATTTTTTTCACCTCTGCTTTGTTATTATTATTTTCTTTTTATTGTGCTGTTCTTTTTCTTTGTTTTGTTTTTGTTTTGTTCTGTTGTTGGTTCGCCTTTTCATTTTATGGTATACCATATTTGCTGCCAAGACTTTTATTTACATGCAGTATCTGCTATTATTAAAAAACCCAATAAACATATGTTTAAAAACATATCTATATCTATATCTATAGATATAGATATAGATATAGATATACTGTATATATATTCTACTCTTCAATGTGGAGACAGTATCTCCCATGAATATAGTAAGCAAATTGTTGGTTTTGTTGATATAAAAGCCTTTTAAACAAAAATAAATATAATAATACACTATAACAGCCACTTAAATACATTTACTACATACAAAAGCTTTTTAAAAAAAAAAAAAAAAAAAGCTTTACTGTACACAAGTAATCCCTCTCAAATGTGGCAGAGTATCTATCTGCAGAGTCTCTCTCGAGTTTGTGTATTTGATTTTATATTTATTTTGCTGCTTTTGGGACTTCCTGGGTGCAGGTGATGTTGGGACTGAATTAGAAGGTAGTGACCAGGTGCCAGAATATAACCACCATGCATCCAAAACAAAGCTCAGTCTTAAATGGGCTTAGCTTTCATTTTCATTTTGACTGTTAAGACTCTTTACAAACAGTAACTGACAATCCCTAAATCCATCAGTATTTTTGTCATGTAAAAACCTGAAGACATGCTGCTTCAGTCTGTAACTTATTCAGTAAGAATGATAAGATTATTTAAGATTTACTTAAACATCAGATTATATCAGAGCAGCTCTGCATCATAAAAATGTTTTTACAACTACAATACCAAACTCTAAAGTGTGATTGAGAGCAGTGAGTTAGCATTTAAGTATTAACAGTTCCATGGTTGCACAGAAAAGGCCTCAGGCTCAGTTCCTAAAGGAAAATTAGCATTTAAATGAACTTTGAACGCAGTTTTTAAGGGAACAAAGATGCTGTTAGAGTGAATGGATGTATCTGTGAAGCAAACTTATGTGTACGGCTGCAGAGTACCCTCATGTGAAAGAGCACAGCGGCACACGCACTCCAACACAGCAGCTCGCCTGGTTGCTCACGTCCCGCTCATCTCTCTCACCCGCCGTCAGATAAAAGAGCCTCAGTGGTGGCTGCTATCTGTGCTGACAGCTCAGGCCATGGCAGCGGCGTGTGGTGCTGCTGGATCTGGTGCAGCTGCCCTGACCTGCGTGCCTGCTCCAGAATGTCCCGCACCACCACCTCTCCGCTCACCTCCCTGCTTGGTGTCTAGCATGTCTGCACGGGCAGTTATCAACCCCGCCTCGTTTGTTCCTCGCTCAGGCAGAGATAGCGCAAAGCTGTGTGGTGATGACTGTCCAGGCAACCCCCCCAAAACACAATCACATTTTCTTACTCCAGATTGCGTGTGTGTGCATGTGTGTGTGTGATGAGACAGGAGCCTCCCCGCTGCGATAAGGAGGAACCAAAGGTTTTTCAGGAGTGATGACTGCAGCCAGTTTGTGTTTTCAAGTGAGAGACGATTCATTGTGTTCACTTCACTCCTGGCAGGCTCCTCGGTGCTTTCTGCCAGCTGCTGCTTCTGGTTTGAATTCAGTCACATAGGATAGTATATTCATGTGTTGTCAGTGTAAGCATGTACTTACAGCTGCTTAACAAAGCAAAGACTAGGAATACTGCCACATTGTATGCCTCCGAGCAGTAGTTAAGTTGCACTTACAGTTTACATCCATGTCTGTGAAAACATGGACGCTTCACACACATATCCCCTCGACAGCAAAGATCTCTACAATCAGCACAGTTTAAAGATTAGCGTCACCAATTCAGCATCTGACCAAATGTCTCCCCTTCTGTTCCTGACTTATGACGTTAAGTCATGACCAAAAAAGTGTTTTTGCAGAAATTATGTCACAGTTGATCTCTGATGTCTTGGATATGAAATGTCAGAACTTTCATTTTATCGTGTCAAACATTCAATAAAAAATTAAATGTATGAATTCTGAGTTTTGGCCAAAAAAGTGTTTTAGGAGGTAACCATGACCTTGACCTTTGACCCTTAACCATCAAATCCGAATCAGTTCATTCCTGAGTTCAAGTGGACATTTGTGTCAAATTTTAAGGAAACTCCCTCGACACCATCTTCAGAAACTTCAGTTTTGGCTGAAAGCATGTTTAATAAGGTCACCATAATGTTGACATTTGACCCTCAACTACCAGATTCATATTAGTTCATTCTTGAGTCTAAGTAGACGGTTGTAGCAAATTTGACGAAACTCCCTGAAGGCCATCTTCAGATATTGCATTCATGACAATGAGGCAAGATAACAGTGACCTTGACCTTTGGACACCAAATTCTAATCAGCTGTTCATCAAGTCCAAGGGAACATTTGCATCAAATCTGAAATAATTCCCTGAAAGAGTTCTTGAGATATCTCTTTCACAAGAATGAGACAAATCGACATAGCCTTGACCATTCGTCCTTGAGTGAACATTTTTGCCAAATCTGAAGAAATTATTTTAAGGTGCTCATGAGATGGATGTAAGGTCACTGTGACCTTGACCTTTGACCTATCACCATTAAAATTGAATAAGTTCATTTCTGACTCAAAGTTAATTTTTGTGCTAAATTTGAAAACACAATTCTAAAGGTGTTCTTGAGATATTGCTTTTGCAAGAATGAGACCACCAAAATCTTATCACTTCCAGTCCAAGTGGATTTTGTGCTAAATTTGATGAAATTCTCTCAAGGTGTTCTTGAGATATCGTGTTCATGAGAATGGGCCGGACAGACAGACAAACCAAAAACATAACACAAGAACCTGCCTCCTCCTTTTATACTCTTGCACACTTTTGTGAACATAATGTAGATAAAATTTCCTCCATACACACATCCACCACCCCGTACCCTCCAAGCCTGCAAAATTCATGCACTTCAGCATATTATTTCAAAGTGCTCAAAAAACCTGGGAAGTGACTCCATGCTTCAGGGTGAAAGATGCTGTAGAGCTATGCAGGGTACAGTTTGCAGAACTACTCTACAAAATGGTTTCCTCTCTGCTCCCTGGTGTACCTGTAAAAGAAGAAAGGAAAGAAAGAGGAAAATGTGTGAGAAAAGCAGTTTTTATAGCAGAATGCACTGAAGCCAAAGGTATTAAAGAAGCCTGTCCAACTGTGGTGTCCATATTGCTTCCTTGGTACAATCCAGTATCCTGTAGAATATTTAAGCTCCATATTGACTGTGGTCTTTATCTATAATGTATATGGTAAATAAATATTCATCCAGCTCACTGGCTGGCAGTGAGATTGTCCTGAGGGGGCAAATAACACTGTTGAGTCCATAGAAAAATAACACTCCTGCAAACACCACTCAGACCTGCATGTATCTTCTGTCTTTGTCTGAGAACAATGTCAGAGCACAGACACACACAGAATATCATAATGGTGGATTTCTACTCTAAATGCACTCATTAGTGATTAGCAAACTTTTTGTATAAGGATTATAATTATTATTTTTTATTTTTTTATATTTTTTTAATTCTCTGTCCATTCCAGTGGATAGAGAATCTTAACCCATTGAAACCTGGATCATTGCTTTTATTATGCTTGGGAATTTGTTTAATTTATTTGAATACTTTTAGAATTATATTGTTAATTTGTATCACTGTTTGGGGGTCATTTTCTCCTATTATGTTATTTTTAAAAATGTATTTATTTATTTATTTATTTATTTTACTTTTCTTTGTTTGCTCATTTTCAGGTAGTTTTCCTTTTCTATTTCTTGCTCATTTTTGGGCCATATCTTGTTGAATAAAGTTGCATTCTCATCATGTTTTTGAAAGAAATAAAACTTATTTTCTCAGGTTTCAAAGGGTTAATGCAGAAATCACCTAGTAGTATTGGTTACAATGAATGGTCTTAACAGACCTTTTTTTCTTAATTATTTCTTAATACGCACCCCCATTAAAAAAAAAAAAAAAAAAAAATCTAATAATCCCTCCAGCTAATTTTCAGATCATTTCCTTGTTAACTTTTACCTCTTTTTTAGTAAAAGTTTAGTTTACGAGATATTTCTTGCCAAGTTGCTCATTATGTTATTCTGTTATGTTATGTTATGTTATGTTATGTTATGTTTTGATATGTTTTTTTTGTTTTGTTATTTTTTTTGTTTAGAAAACAACCAGTGTTTGTAGGTTTCAGAGGTTTAAATGCTGGTGAAACACATCAGAATGCAGCACAAGAAAATGGATGTCAATCAAGTCTATCCAGCTAACTGAGTAGCAAATGGCTCCTTGTATGGT
The DNA here is from genome assembly GCF_008729295.1 of Plectropomus leopardus. Classification (NCBI taxonomy): domain Eukaryota; kingdom Metazoa; phylum Chordata; class Actinopteri; order Perciformes; family Serranidae; genus Plectropomus; species Plectropomus leopardus. The sequence continues at coordinate 30,653,645 of NC_056476.1, read as the reverse complement.
AGCCTTGGCCACCAATGCATGAATTTGTGTCACACACACAAGACAGAGATGTGCAAACAATATAAACTCCACAGAGGCTGCAGCCACACACACACACACACACGTATTAAAGCAGCAGAGAGTCTGCACACCTTTTGCACAATTTGCAGTGCACACACACACACACACACTGTCATGTCTAGGAAATTATGTTAAGTTGTTTTTTTGTCTTGTGTCCATGTTGTCTTGTGATTTCCTGTTTTATTTTGAAATCCTAACTCTCCTTTCGTTTCAGGTCACCTTACTTCCTCCCTTTGTGTGTTTTCCCGCCAATGTGATTGTCGGCCCTGCCCTGGTTGTCTCCACCTGTTTCCCCTTACCTTGTGTATATATAGTCTGCGTCTCGCTTTGTCTTGTGCTAGTTCGTCTTGTCTCTTCTGCCAGTGAACTAGTACCTTGTTCATGCCCAAGTGAAGTTTTTGTTGTTCCTTGCTCAATTGCTTTGTTCAGGTTTGAAACCTATTTTCATTTGATACTCTCTTGAACTCTAAGTTTTTCATGCACCTCATTCGAGTGATTTTTTTGTTGATACTTTGTTACCTCTTCTGAGAGATTTTTTTGTTGTTACTTTTCCTCTTCGGAGTGATTTAGAATTTTGCTTCTGCTTTTGTTAAAGACTGTATTGCTGCCTTTAAAAATAAAGTGATTTTGACTTTTGATACCTGGTGGCATGCATTTGCATGATTCCAGTTCAGTCTTGTCTCACACACACACATGCATGCAATGTTGACAATCTCACCTGGAGGGAGTTACAGCTATTAACAACCCTCACAGCCAGTCTGAACACAGGTGTGTCCTCCTTCATCTGCTCCATGCTTAACTTCTCTGTTAATTCTCATAGCCAAATCTAACCAGGCCACTCAGCCTCTCTGTCGCACACAAGTCTCAAAGTTTCCAAACATGTTGAAGGACACTCCTCAGTCATTGTGACAAACACAGAAGCATTAAGCATGTTAACCTGACTTAGCTAGCACTTGTGTGCTGTGTTTAATTAGATCTTTTGGCGTAGTCTTCTCCTCAGGTGGTGCATCAAAGTAAGTTAATAAGAGTAGAGTAGAATAGAGGTGGATTTAAGGTACCATCATACTTAACCTATAGAGACTTTATTATTTGTAATATTGTATATTTGTACTGTTCAGAAACTGCTAACCTCAGCAAAGGTAGTACACACCCTACACTCCATGACACCTAGCCAATGAAGGTATTCAACAGTGTGAGCTGCAGATATGTCTTTTCACACATTTACCAGGACTTTTGTTATGTAGATTTCTGTCTTACTTTGTAGTCAATAAAGCCCTTTTTCACTACACAAAAAACCTGTTAACACCTGCTAACATCTGTCTTTTTGATGTAGAAGGTAAAAGAAGGTAGAAGATAGATTTATTAACAAGTTTAAAAAAACGAAATTACATTTGTCCTTGATCTTGCTACATGGGAAAGGTTATAATCGGCATTAACACCTGTTCAAATGACTCTGCAGATCACAAGTATTACCTCCAGCTCCAATGGGCTGCAATGGGAACACAACACCAGAATGAAAAGTTTAATTTTAGCCTCCTTACCTGCAAGTTGCAATGACACGCCACCACAAATACCATCCATATCCATCCAAGCAGCACTATAACTCTGATCCAAATTAGTCTTTAGTCATTAGTTAATTAGTCTGCACCAAGTTTGAAAGCGAGACTGAACAAGTAAGAGATATATAAAGAGAAGTAACCACTGTAACAGTTTCTCTTGACTCATGTTTACTAACCTGTTTTTGGGCCCATTTGTGGTGTTGAATGTGGTATGGCAAAAAAAAAAAAAAAAAAAAGTGTCAAGTGTACAACTACACTATCACCACTAAACATAACTCCACGTTTGAATATGATGTTTAAAATAACCAGAAATGTCATTTAAGTAGCCTAGCAGTAGTAAAATAGCTGTTTTAATTTATTTGTTCAATATTTTAATTTAAAAATTGGGTGCACTCACTTCATTGTTGTATTTTTCATTCATTCTATAGTGTAATTGAACACAAAGTTCAAGGAAAGTACTAGTCCTACTAGGAAAGGGCCATAGAATTCCCTCACAAACTATTGCAGCTCTTTACTTTAATTATCCTGTTCACAGGTTCTGTGTAAACATTTAACAAATGATTCATAAAACTCTGATGTAGCAACACACTGGTTTGAGGACATTTTAAGTGTTTATTAATGTACAGTATTTTTTCAATAATTATGATGTCTTCTATGAGGAAATATTTTGTAAGATTGACTTTATTTTCATCCAAAATGTTTAAACTCCAGCTTCCATGGATGCTGTAGCACCCCAATAATGTAATAATTTGCTGAAAATGTTATAAAATACACTCTTAACCTCAATGAAGATATGATCATATCCATGATGTAGCATCCTTACCAATAATGTAATAAAATGACCTGACTGATATCGTAATAACATTTTTACTCATAATATCATCCCTTTCAGGTGGTGTTTTTTTTTTTTTTTATATATATTTTTGTCTTTATAATTAGTGATGTAATAAAAATCATGGAGTTTTAAAGGGGAGGCCTGGCCATGTATGTTTAACCCCTTTTTTTCTGGGTAGTTCCTACAACCTCCTGGTGATTTATTTCTTGACAAGGTAAAGCTAGCCTCACTTTGGATTGAGTAAAATTGTTATTACAATATCAGGACATTTCATTGCATTTTTTTTTTTGCAATGAAGTTTTTTAATTATTTTATTTCATTTTATTTTTGATCAGTTTAAGTGCAAATTTTATGACAATTTACATACAGGAGTAGTGTATGTGGATAAAATAATATATGCCGTTCTTAACAAAACGTGTTGAGATAATGCCGTCAGGATGTAAATATAGAGAGGAGAAAGTGATTCAGAGAAGTTACTGTGTCGATGTGTTTGACCAGGGAGGAAGGCCTCAGCTGAGGAAGTTGCAACATCACAAAATATGCAAAGCTCAGGAGCAGTCCATGAGGAAGTCCATTATCTCCAGGTCTTATGGGATTAATTAATTAGAGTTGTGCATGTTTTGCTCCTGACAGAGACAGAGGACGATGGAGGGGAACGCTGGGAGAGAGAAACAGAAGGAAAGCAGAGAGGGATGGAAGGCCGTCTCAGGAGAATCCTGCCTGCATAATGACACCCGTGCCTCTCTCTGAGCATCCCCTCAGGGGTGTATGGCACCAGGCAAAGGGAATTATTGATAAAGACCTGGCCTGTATTGAGTTGTTGTTTTGCCAGAAAATGAACACAGCTCATACCCAGACCTCCTGCTGCCTCCCACACTGCCGCCATGAGCACGCTCATTATTAGCACAACGGTGTTACAAATGAGTGGACACCGGAGCCGCAGTCGGGAAGGGATTTCTAGAAACATTACTTACCCAGGGATCAATTTTGCATGTGATTAAACACAGTTAACTAATTATGGCGACAGCATGAGTTATGATTATGGGAAAATGATATGAATTACAGCGCGGCAGTGTAAAAACCACGGCTATGATTTATCTGGAGCGAGATCTTTGGGGCCCAGAAGAGAAAAATGACATTAGTAGATGCAAAACATATTCATGCACGGCTGATGAACATCCTACTAAAAGGCATCAGTCATAATCATGTTAAAGATGCATGACATGAAACAGGAAACCAGTATTACCGCTGGTCACTTCTTTGAAACAAATGAAGCTATGAATTTTTATCTGAAAAATACATAAATATTCTTTTATAGAAATGAAGACCATTAACTGTGGCGGGACACTAATTTCAGGGTGAATGATCACTGGCTTAAAGTTTAGCTTTCTCTTTAGCCACCCTCAGTCAAACACATACAGAATGTACAGAATCACAGAGGGCTTCACAATTATGGCTTATATGATAATCAGTGAGGAGAAATTGTAATAATTACTCATCATTCTTAAGAATCTTGGTATTTCTATGACATTCCAACATTTGAAACAGATTAAATTTTCTTTTTTCTTCAATATTCAGGGACAGAAAAAAAATTAATTCCAGGGTATTGTTGTCATATTTGGTGCTTTAAGTGTTTCAACAAGTCCTTTAAAAGAAATCTCTAATATGGTTTATGGTTAGTGTTCGAGCAATGTCTACATAGATTGTGTAACTGAAGCAGAAAATAGATTTAAAGTACAAATTTAGACAGAACATGTCCAGTGAAACACTAACCATTACGCAGCATATGTAGATGGATGTACTGACTGCAATATATCAAGATGTGTGTCCACATCGCATTTTTCCTTGGCAGAAAAGCAGCACCAGGGTGCTAAGACTTTTTATGAAGTCTTACATGTGGGTTATTGTTTCCATTACAACAATAACTTGACATTAATGTTAGCATTCAGTGTCCAGTCAATACAGTCGAGTTTCTAACTGACATGTCATACAGATCTGGAAAGACAGAAAAACAGCAACAGTGATGACATTGGCATCTTTCTCAAAAGTTTAGAGATTTTCAAGTGCATGGAGCAGGCATAAAGAAAAGTTGGAGAGCTCCAAAAAAAAAAAAATAGAGAGACAAAGATTGCAGCACCTTTTAACTGGGTGGCCGCATGCTACACTCTCTCCTCAGTGAATAAGACGCTGGAGCTCAGAAATAGCACTATAGACGTGTCTGAGAGGAGTGACTGAATAACTAGCCTGAACTCGTCAAATTGCTCTGCTCTTTAACTGCTTTCATTGTACAAGCGCAGCGCCAAAATAAAATTTCCACATCCAACCAGAAAGCAGCTGGAAGGCCTCAGATGAGAACCAGCTTTGACAAAACTGGTGGCATTGTTAAATACACTGTCAGATGGCCGGATGGCACCATATCCAACATGTAGGGGTGGCGGCACTTGAGAACACGGCCGGACAGAATCCATCGCGTGTGTATGAAATGCAGAAGAACAGCATCATGTAATAGCGCTGCTGGTAACCATGTGATATAAGGAGCACGGGTGCACTTATAGGGTGGGCGGTTGGGAGATGGATGGGTCCCACCAACAACAGACTTTAGTGCAGAAGTCTGGAGTTCCCTCCCTGTATGGATGTGTGTGTGTGTGTGTTTTCTCCACCTTACCATGTGCCCCGTTTTCCTAAACCTAACCATCCATGATTTTGATGCTTAAACCTAACAATCCTGATAGTCTGTGCTGTTGTGTAAAAATAAGTTTTGTTGACATCATGGTAACAGCATTCCAAAGCGGAAACAACGGACACAGAAGGATACCTAAAACGTCGTAATGAGCCACAGGAGGTCACTGACAGAGCGGTACCATGTGATGAGTTGGGATGACAACATGTGACTATGGTGTGATGTCCATGTCCTGCCTCCTGCATGCTCGACCCCTCTCGCCTGAACCAAACACAGTATTAGCTGAGAGCACATCTGACACAATCACCTATTGTGTGCTACATGTGTGAAAAGGGAAACAACTAAGTGCATGAAATATAACCAAGCCGACTGGTTTAGAGATGGTATATTGGGGCTGATAATTTTAACATTCTCCTCATCACTGCTCTCCTTTTACCCAGCCAGATTATATTGAAGATTTGGCTAAAAAAGCAACAATCTATCAGCTTGTTGGTGGTGTTTGGCTGTTTTCTATGCAGTATTCTCTCTGTGCTGCTGCTGCTTTGCCGCTCATGGTGCATGCCTGAAAGTACAGTGTCAGTGGCAGCGTCCTCCTGCAGGATCATACTTAGAGGTTAGGCCTTAAGCAAGTTAAAAGTTTAGCATTCTCACATGGAGCAGAGGCTGAGTGGCTGTGTGGCCTGTTTGTGTCTTCAGAAGCCTTTGAATGCCATTGTTCTTCTTTGCAAATAATATTTAATGAATGCCTTTGCTCTTGACTGTAATGAATAATTCAGTTTCTGTTGCTATAGTTCTCTTTGGCTGAGTGGCAGAATAGTCGCTGTCAGAGGAAGTAAACAAGTTGAAACACAGGCCCTAAAAGCTTCTCCCGAGAGGCGCACCAATGTTTCGTTAGAGGGGTGGCCGCCTAAGTGTTTACATTGTTCAGAGTTGGAATCAGAGATGTGAAATCTGTAGGACATATCAAAGACACACTCAAAGTATATGTTTCCCTCTGAAGTCAGTGCATGTGATGCAAGCTGGAATCTAATAAATAAAGTATTTGCTTTCTATTCATATCAGCACATAGACACAAAACTGCAAGGACCTTAAGAGCCATTGAGCACAAAAAAATTGTTTTAGCTAAGAGTTTTTATATTAACATCTATTGATCTGATTCATATAGTTCGTTCAGTCAGATCCTTCCTGCAAATGATCTTACACTACATTTAGGAATTTGTTTATTTGCTCCATGGCACTGAAAGGGGATTCTGGTTCCACAACACGTTTTCATCCCAATTTGTCACATGTAGCTGCTTTGCAGTACGCTTCTGCATCAGCATATTACACTCCGGGTATCCCTCTGCATCTGTTATTTACATTCTGGGATGCCGCTACTGTGATGTCAACACAAGCACATGGTGGGATGATGCTGCACATGATTATGTTTAGGCAACAACAACACATGGCAACCAATGCTGACATGTCAACAAACACACATGCTGGCAGGAATAGTTAGGATTAGGGGCAGGAGGCACACCCTAAGGTGTAGAAAAAAAACATCACATTCAGATGGGAAGTGAACACTGGTTTCCCACATGAAAGTCCAGGGTTTGTTGGACCCATCTGTCCCAGAGGCGCCCTAGGCTACTTATATTATGTTGTTACTGGCAGTGTCTTATCCTGATTAATTGATTTTATGTTAGATTTATTTTGTTTGTCCTTACAGTTAAGCACTGTTTTTTTTTTCCTTTTGTTTTTTTGTTTTCTCAATGCTTTGTATGTGTGCGATTCTGATGATTTCCTCTAATAAACAACGTTATCTGTTTTTGGATCTGTTTAACCAACAAAATGATCAGTGTCTGTATGCAGAAAGTGCAGAGTTTAAATTAAAAATGGGTGTGTCCTGTCCTGATAGTGGATGTTACCTAATCAGAAGTGGATATTTTAAACTTAAGACTGAAACAGGTTGCTATACTCATCATTTATTAGAAAACTCTTTACAGAACAGCCTCGGGAATGAGCTTCAGGTCATTTTTAATCACAGCTATGGCAGAAAACCCCTAGTAGCGTTCAAAAAAAAGATTCTGGAGTGGAGTCTCCAGATAAAGACAGTAGCATTTAAGGGGACAGGGGACATGGATTAAGCTCACCTGCAGGCAAACATTAAGAGTGCTCGTCACCAGTGTTTGTGTAAGAACTGTAACTGCCAAAGGGGGACACAATAGTTCCACAACTCCACCTTTAATATTCAAAGCCTATTTGCAGTCAGTGCAAGCACATAAGGTCAACCTTAAATATTAGAGAAAGACCAGAATCATTACCAGTTTGAATTATGTATTTCTTACACCTGTGTGTCTTCTTTTCCTTGTCCTTTGTATGTCCTACAGTCCATTCAGCTCTGGATTCAGCAGACTATCCCACTAAGTGGCTCACTCAGAGACAAACACAGCAATAAAATGATTGGAGATTACATCAAATTTAAGTTATTCATTACCTCCAAAAACATATTTTCTTCCAAGATGTTGTGTCTCTGCCTCAACAGGTTTTAGGGTTATGGCTTCAATGATTTTACCAGACACACTATCAACATCATTTATGTTGAACTCACAGGTCAGGTAGCAGCATTTGCCTGCCTTTTTAAAAGAACTACATGGGAGGCAAAGGAATTTTTTGACCACCTTCAAACACAAAGGGACTACTGCGTTCCTGCAGTGACATCATGATACAGCACACATGGTGACATTCAAGATGAAAACAGAAGATATGATATTTTACCATTTAACAATGAACATCCCACAAACAACAAAAGATTGTTGTTTGCATGATCTTGTTTTAATATATTTTAAATAAGAACCATACGAGCAAAAGCACTCATTCGTTTTGCAGCAGAAAGGGAAGGCTTCTGTCATCCCTGGCATCAAGTCAGGACCCGTTTTGCCATGCTTGTGACGTTCGGTACCGTTGTGGAAACATAAGGACCGTGCTGTTTCATCCCACCATGTGCATTTGTTGACATCACTGTCACAGCATCAAGGAGTGTAAACAGGTGACACAGAAGGATATCTAAAACATCATAAGTAGATGTAGAAGGTCACTGACAGAGCGGCACTATGTGACAAGTTTGGAGTAAGAATGTATTGGTATATCTTTCTGTGTGTGTGTGTGTGTGTGTGTGTGTGTGTGTGTGTGTGTATGTGTGTGTGTCTTTCCATAAATGTTAGTGCTTAGTGTTTCCTCCTGTCTTTATTCTTGTTTTTTTTTTTTCTCTCTTCCTCATGTGAGTGTGTCTGTCCATTGTCTTCTCTTCCCCTTACTGTCGGTGTGTGTGTTGTTTGTCTGGAGCTGGGTGGAGTCTGATCATACAATCAAGTCAGCTCCACTGCTGCAGGATAAAAGGAGCGGCTCATTCCGCCTCTCTCCTCCAGATCGTCTGTTACAGAGGAGTGGAACACTGTCAGGTTCTCTTGTTGTTCTCATGCTCCTGTTGTGCTGGTTTAATTCTAAACACGTCTCCGTGTGCAGAATCCTTGAATCATGTCACCAGCTCACCTCCAGAACTTACCTGTTTGCCATCTGCTCCGTCCAGCTCTTCCTGTTTTCGGCTCCGCCATCCTCCATCTTCCTGGAAATCTACATTAAATAAAAACCCAGAAACCCCAGAACCACTTACCTGGATTTCCCCCTCCTCCTGCAAAGAACTTCCAGCCCCACCTGAACTCAGTCCTGGAAATCTGTCGCCTCACAAGGAAACCCAGAACCCAGCCACCCACCCAACCCTGTCCCCCTTCAGAAAGTCAGACTAAGTCAGTTCTTATTTTAATGAATAAAAAACTTCTGGCTGCCACTTGCCTGTTGTTTCTGTGTCTCTGTCTGCACTGTGTACAGGCTAAAATAACTAACTCTTCATAATAATAATAACACGTGACCAACCGACACTTTTGGTAGCAGCGAATAAAGTCTGTGGAACATATCTGAATTATGCAAATCTTAATGCAAGTTTTTTTTTTCTTTTCTGTTTTTTTTCTTTTCAGGAGCTTTCAACCACATCTCCTTGTCTGTGGACATCTGTGGATTCAAATGGACTCAGTTGTCATGGTGATACATCAGTTGTCTTTCATACTCGGATTCACAACAATGGCGGTGGTAGTGGTTACTATTAGAAACTGATATTCATCAATGTCAATATCTATTTGTTAAAATGCAAAGAAATTTGACTCCTGTTGTTTTCAGTTTATCAAACCTGTATTCCATAGAGCCTGTTTACACCTGCTATCAACATGTGATTTGGTGATGCAAACACAAGAGGACAGCTGAGACACATCGCCATTCACATGTGTCTATCATGTGTCTCCAGCTGACCACGTGTTCAGATTTTGTTACTGTCTCTGTCACTCGGGGGTCAAAAGGTTCCACGCACATCAACTCTCACTAGCTGCTCACTAGTCACGTTATTGGTTGTTTCTGTGCAGCTGGAGATATCGCTGTCAGCAAAATCCAAACATGTCTCCTTCCACATGGCAAAACAACGGACTGACATGCAACACTTCATTCAGCTTGTTATAAAATGGGTGCATTATAGAGCATTGGCGCACTAACACCGAAACACCCACCACGTCCTGCACTGATAACACAGTCCTTGCGGAAGACGCACCAGGATGCGTTCACATTTACATGACAGAAGACGTGCTCAAATTCTTCTCAGACCATTGCGGCAAGTGGTTTGACTGATCGGATCACAATGCGTGTTGATGGTGGTTTACACTTGTATTTAGCACTGTCTATTTTGATTACATCATCCAAGCATCAAGCAGCGCTCAGAAAAACCTTGTGAAATAGACAGGAAATTAAAAATAGAACAACAGAAAAACTAACCAGACTCAAAAGGAGTTTGATATTAAACTCATTGTTCTTTTACAATTGCTAGCATGGAGACTGTAAATAGCCAGGAGTTTAAATGACCACTGCCAAGTTGGGATATTACTATGTTTAGTGTTTTGGGAAATGTTTTGGTATTATGTTTGTGATATTTTGTTTTGATTAGGAAAATGTTGTGGTAATTTGTTGTGTTTTGTGAAATTTTGTTTTGTTTTGTTTTGGGAAATGTTAGCGTTTTGACCATAGACTGTATATAAACATGAACAACATGACAGCTCCCCCAAAGTGAGGCTGTTCAATCTGAATTGCCTGTTAGTGTTGGACTGCAGTATGGGTCATAAAGCCAGCCCCTCCATGTTAGTGAATGGACATAGGCCAAACTCAAAACTCAAAGTACACGCCAAATATTTTTTTTTTCCCCAAATCAACTTCTGTCATTGAAGGTAGGTCTCATCACCCTGATGTTTGTTCAACGGTTTATTTTCATGATTAGTTTGGTTTTAAGGAGTTATTAAATTATACAAAAGGGGACTTTTCCGCCATGACTGACAGCTGTGACAGCCAATTTGTGCACTTACATTCAATGGAGCTGCTCACAATTGGTTGGACGGGTGTTTTGGCAGGAACTCCCCCACTGCATATTGCTACTGCGCAGATACAGGCTCTTAGTGATGTCACCCAAGATGGTAACGCCTGTATCTCAGATATTTTAAACTCACTTCAGCATAGCGGGGTTTGGTGGGGGCGTGTCATCCATCTTTATATACAGTCTATGGTTTTGACCCTCAGTGCCACCGTATTATTATATTAGCTAATAGGTGTATTTTGTTATAACTCTAGTTTGGTACACAATGCTGTATATTACAAAAGGCTGCAAACACAGACAAAGATGTAACTGATTTCATAACCATCATCACCATATTTGATACTTTGAAGTTTGTCATTGATCAGTGAAGAGCGAAATAAGAATTCCTTGTAGATGAGTAAAAGCCACACAATCTTCAAAATCAGTCATGATCACCTTTAATGTGAAGTGTGACTTATCTTAAGCAAAGACTGCTTCACAAAAGAACTAGAGTATTAATATATGCTAAACAGCATTCACTGAAGGACAAGAGTCCTCAAATTACAATCACTTGCATGCCAACTTAAAGCTTTTTATTTAGTTTTATGTATTTTTCACTACCATACAGGCGACAGGTGGGTTTATGGTGCTCTTTAGACTCAGTATCCTGACAGACATAATTTCGTCAGCAGTCCTGACAGAGTGTACTTTCCAGCTGAACAGGAACTCACCTCGCTGCATCCCTTCCCTCCCCCGTGTCACGTACCATCACCCTGCTGACATCCTGGCTCTATTGATGCTAACTGACAGGTGACAGTGAGCACACAACCACAGATGAAACTTCTTTTCCCCCTGTAAGACTGGGATTTTGGGTTGCCTTGAAAACAGCTGTCTATTCTGGCAACTCCTCAAACAAAAGCATGGGCCAGCTGCTTTGAAAGTCAGGAAAAAACAACAAAACGGAAGATCTGATGGAAAGGCAAGGAAATTAAAGAGTTTTGATGTATGTTATTTCCCAGTGTTTTGATGGATCACTGCCATCAACTGATATTTTACCTTACAGAATGCTGAAGTGCAAAAATTAAGTTTGAATGTGTGAGTGAAAACTGAACCCTATTTTCACCAAGCAGCAAATTCTGTGACTGAAAAATGAAGCCGGTGTGGAAGTGTGAAAAAAACTGCTGTTCCTCAAATGGCCACATGAGGCTGACTTCATAAGTGAGTCAATCCCCACAGCCTGCCGCAAGTTTAGAATTCTGGCAGCTGTGATTTGGGATTTTTGGAGCCAAAAGTGTCCATATTTAGTTGAGAGGGTGGAGTTAACCCTACTGCTCGCTGCTAGCTTGGTTAGGATAGTTTATTGATTAAATGTGCTAATGCTAATGCTGATTTTCACTAGTAAGCCCTGCGACCTGTCCAGGGTGTACCCCACCTCTTGCCCAATGTCAGTAGTTCCCCTGTGACCCTTAAGAGGATACGTGGTAATGGCTAATGAATGAATAATTTTTACCAGTGAAAAACAGGCTTAAAATGTATATTTAAAAATGTACTTTCTGGAAAAACAATGAGCATTCATCTCCTTAAAAGCGTCTAAGTACAATCAAATGCAAAACAAGACTTTTTTTAGTGGGACCAGGAGATAAGCATGAACTTTATGAACTAAAAACACACTGAAATCGCAGAAGGTACAACTATGCCCGTACTCTGAATCTGTCCAGCTGGCCAAAAGTGTCATTAGATGTTGACATTTGGTTAAATTGTGGTTGGATGGGGTCAGGCTGAGTGATCAAAATCAACAACCAATCAAATACCAATGTGAATTTGATGTAGAATACAGAGGAAGGATGACATTAGTTGTAATTTGTGATAAGTAGCTGAAATCCAGCATAATCAAAATGTCTCATGCCAACATCATCTTGATTGAGAATATTGACATTGGTCATAAGGTTAAGAGAACAAAACCCACAGTCTGCAAAACATCATAATTTCAACATCCATACAATGTGAAATTCTAGTGTTATTAAAAACAAAATAATTAAATTAACTAAAAAGTTATTATAAAATAAAAATCCTTATCTTGATTTTGATTTTAGACCAAAGTTTACGGTCTGTACAACATCTTTATGACATGAAATCGTTATCTAATATTAGCTGGGCGAGGTTCAGCCATGGTCATGTTTCCAGTGTTGACGCAGTGGTAGGGACTTGTGAATTGACGGCATCCACCTGTCACTTATCAGTTACATTGCACTAAAAAATCACAACCAGTACAGTTGTTTTGACTATGAAACAAGCTATAGAGACCCAAACTGTTTTTGTAGCAGGCTGTTGACATTTCTGCTGTTAGGTTTGGTGGTCTATAGAGACTGACTTGCTCAAGTAGCCATTTAAAAACCTGCGATTTTTGGCACTTCCATGTTGGTCTCTTTCAGTTCCTTCCTGAGCTGAAAACACAGAAGACACTGTATCCAACTGGACTGCATGTAAAGATGGACAACATGACAGTTCCCACAAAGTGTAGCTATTCGATCTCCCTGGTGTCTATCTGCAGTACAGGTCATAAAGCCCGCCCCTCATTGTTAGTGAATAGACATAGGCCACTCTAAAAACTCAGAATACACACCAAATACATTTTTCCCAAAGATGTCTTTCATCACTTAAGGTAGTTCTCATCACCCTGATATTTGTTCAAATGTTAGTGTTTGGTTTTAATGAGATGCAGTTTAATGAGAGGGGATTTTCCACCATGATGACAGCTGTGTATGCCGGTCCGTATGCTTGCATTCAATGGGGCTGCTCACGATTAGTTGGACAGGTTTTTTGCGGGAACTAGCCCACTGCAAATATGTGAAACCTATAGAAAATCCTATCTAAAGTTGTGTATTTCTTCCAAGCTTAAGCTCATTATTTGCTTATTATTCAGAAGTATCTTTGTTTTCCAATGCATTACTACGGTTAAAATGTCCAACTTAACAGCAGCTTAACAGCTTGACATTTTATTTTTGCTTTTTACTTTGTTTGTGGGTTGTTGTTTTTTGTCTCTAGCTAATTTCTCATGTCATGACAACTGTACAAAGGCTGAATTTGTATACAACTCACCCATATAAATATATTAAGGGTTATTAAGTGGCTACATCCATTATAAAGTGAATGATTCTCTGCTGGTATTAGCATGTGATCTGTAGATATCTGTGTCTGGAAAAGAAAAAAAAAGACTTAATGTAGATGTAAATGCACATACAATGCATTCCAATCAGAATGTGGTTGCCTTTACATTGGATTTTGGATTTCAGATTTGCATCACTCAGCCCATACTACAAAATCACCTTGGAAAACCTTTGAGTACTGTTGCGACATTAAAGATGAGGGTTATACTGTATGAGTCTATTTCAACATCACTGTTTTAAATGTTGGATACAATCAGCACAGATCATTCGGTGGGTCAGTCTCCAAATTTCAGAGTCTGGGTGTGATGACGCAGATCGTACGCCTTCAAGCTCTTATTTAGGATTTCCCTCACTGTTGTCAGGATGGACAAATCTGTGGTTTATTAGCCCACTAATCCTCCAGCGTGTTCCCAGTCTTTCAGATGTGGCTTAAAATATCCCTTATGGCATAAGTAGAACTTATGCACTCATTAAATGTTCCTTTGAAGTCATTTCAGCCTTAACTGCTGGAGTTCCTGAAAATGTCTGTGGATCCTACTTGTTCTGTTCATTAAAGAAAAATAAAATCAGGTCAGTTAATGTGAACAGCATTTTCATTTGGCATTTTTCATAAAGAAATGTGTAACTAATATTAATATTAGATTTAAAAAAAAATAAAACATAAGGGTATATATATATATATATAAAAAATATATATATATATATATATATATAATTTCTGTAAACTTTATAACTGATCTGGCCTGGTATGACTTGGGAAAAAAAGTCCATCTTTGCAGTTGCCGATGGTACTTTAAATTCAGCCCATAAACACAAACATAAAAGAAGTGCTGACTCAGGGGAGTTTGGGAAATGTTCCTTTTGCTCTCAGCATGCTCCATTTAGAGGAAAACAGTCATGTTCTCCGTCACTAATGCAGCGTTAAACTCAGTGATAAGAGCAAATGTGCCTGTTTGCAACTTTATTTCACCAGATTTCTATTCAAAGACAACATTAAATGTCCTGCTTAGCTGTTGCAAACATAAAGTCAGACACTTAAATAACACTGAATCTATTACAGCCTTTTTATGGCAGTACATTGGACCTCAACTGTATTATAATGCAATGCTGTGTGATTAGACACATCATGCTGGAAAATAACCAGCAATGGTCATGAGCTAACATGATCTAACATGTCGTTAGATTAGCATGTACAGTGTGTACATCTACACTGAAAGCTTTAGGCAATTATCTGAATATTGAAAAAATAGCATAACATTGATATTAAGTGGATTTAATTGTATACCACATTATATTAGTTTATCATGTTAACATGCTAACTTTTGCTAACAAAGCACTAAACACAAAATACAGCTAAGGCTGATAGGAATGTTGTTAGTTCTGTAGATATTTGGTCATAAACCAAAGTATTGATAAACTGAAATATTTTGTCCTGATGATGGTGTTAGCTAAAAGTCAGAAGATCATCGAAAGATTTTACAATTCATCGTGAGGGTAACAGGAATGGTTCCACCAAATTTTGTGACAATACATTCAGTAGATTTTACGCATTTCATGTGATATGTGGAAACTTTGACCTGCATGTGGAACTAGAACAGTGGTTCTCAAACTTTTTTAAACCATATACCTCCTCATAAAATACTGGGCTTCCCAAGTACTACTGTTATGATTGATGTTAAAATACAGCTGATAACAGGTTCCCTAGAACCTGGGGAGGTGAAGGCTCATTGAATGGTTTTTTCATCATGCCTAGCACCACCTCAGAATAAATCCCCACTCAGATTTATAAAATAGACAGCTGAGGCTACGCATCCCTGGCAGAAGATCATCTTTGGTCTCACACCCTTTAGCACATGGCAATGGAACTCAGCTGAGAGTATTTGGATAACAGGGATGGCATATAATTCACTCTGAAGACACACAGAACTGAGTGGCATAAGAAATGTCAACTAAAATTCAACAAAGGGCATTTGTCAAGAAAGCCATATAGAATGAACTTCAGGACAACAAGGTATCTCTGTGTATATGCAATCTGTTCACAGCCATCCACAGTTGACAGAGCCTTCTTCTGTCTTCTCCAGTGAGCAGTTGACGCCACATACCATCACCTGTGTCTGTGTTCATTTTACAACAGAGTCAGGCAGGCTGCACCCCGAAGGCAATGATGGGGACCATGAGTTCAAACTGATAGAGATCCTTCATCTGAAAAGGCTAAGACTGGAGCAGTCTGACTGTAGAGTAATGGATTCACAACACCGGACTGAAAAACCAACTGCTT
The DNA here is from genome assembly GCF_008729295.1 of Plectropomus leopardus. Lineage (NCBI taxonomy): Eukaryota > Metazoa > Chordata > Actinopteri > Perciformes > Serranidae > Plectropomus > Plectropomus leopardus. The sequence goes on along the minus strand of NC_056476.1, from coordinate 30,637,644 downwards.
TCTGCCCTTCCTGATCTGAGGGTAGATTCAGGGGAAAGAGACACACTGATGAGTATTAAGATTGACATTTGACCCTACCCTTGGCAACACCTGTCATCATGACAGTGATGCCACGCATTTTGTGCGGGCAACACATGTGCTGTACCAAAATATGTTTCCCCTTTTATTGGTGATTCCAGGAAAACTGCCAGCAGGAGGCTGTGCCAACATTCCTCTTTGCTCTGGTCAACATCATACTTAATGAGGCAAATATCAAACTTCAGACTCAGCTGGTCTGCACAACCACTACAAAACCATCCCAAGTAATCTTCTAATTATTGGTGTTTAACAGCGTGAAGCTTTCACAGAGCATATATTTATTAAGCTTAGCACATCATAGCTGCAGCCAAGAAGCTCCACTCTCACTCTATCTGTCCCTCCAGATCCATGCAGTTACATAAAGTAGAATGCTGATTGATACTTTGTTAAGTCTGGTATTATGTGTTTCCTATAGCAGGCCTTTGCAACTCACATCAGACATTGCCAGTGGTGTCTGCCAGCACTTTAGGGTGGAAAATGTAATGTGCCCACCAAATATGTGTCTTAAACTGTTTACAACAGGAGCTGTAGACAACATCCACCACAATCAAAGTTCTGCAACAGCCAAAGATTCCTTCCAGGGCACTGGAATATTGCCCATGTCGTATGTAACTGATCATGGTGTAATAGTGATTGGTCAGGGTGGCTCTTCCACCAGGTCAGTGACACCTCTACCATCTGCCTACATAATTGTGCTACCAGCTGCCCACAAGACAAAGGACTTAAGTGTGCCAGCTGTACAAGGTCCTATAGAGTATACATGACTCCAAAAAGTCAATACAGCTGTTGAAAAACCTATCATAGATGGCAAGATATTGCCATCTGCCTACCAAGCTGATGCACACCAAGCTGTCACCCCACCTGCAGAAACCAATACTCTATTACCTCTGCTTATTGACAATGCACATTCAATGGTAATGTTATAGTGCTCCGTGAACATTGTTCAGGTGCAGCAGTTCAGCACTTGAACCGTGGTCAGATTCCTGCCTTTGCTACTGACAAACTACTGTATGCTCTTGCTAACAAAGTCCAATGAACCTTGTCAGCCACTCAAAGAGAGGATCACTTTGTTATTATGTTCAGTGGTCCAAACATCAAAGTGGCCATATTGGAGGTGCTGAGAGCCTGGCTGGATGAAAGCCTGAATACATGCTGACAAAGTTGTGAAATAGTAAAGTCCATCATGCATGTCAGCCATGTAGCCAAGACCTGCCTTACCCATCAGATCACAGCTGCAAACCTTTTTACACTCCTCCAACAAGTTTACAGTAAGGACTGTACAACTGAGGATATTGATTTTATGCAACCTGAGAGTCCACCTTTTAAGGAGTGATGCATATAGTGATCATAAGTGTCCACTTTGACTACTGTCTTAAAGCCGTGTCTATGGAGCTTCTCTTGTTGCAGTACATCGGCTCACTTCTGAAGGTAACTTGCAGCTGTGCATGGAATCCCTGACACAGATCATGCCCTGAATGTTTGCCCTAGATTACATGCACAACTCCAGATGGCCTCCCATACACATCTGTTATTTAATAACTGAAAAAACACCCACATGTCTGGAAATCTGTGATGCACAAAACAAGCAACAATTTTTTGACCACTGTCATGAGCAGAACAGTGCAATGGTGAAAGGTTCTGGTGGAGCTATATGACTGGCTGGCAATCCAGTAGCACTCAGATGCTGGATAGTAGCAGGGCAAGATATTGCCAGGATCACTAAAAGGTTGAGTAGCAGGTCATAAAGCAACAGGATGGTGCTAGTGACTATGGACACCCTCACCATGACCAGTAACCCAGAGTGCAAGCAGCATTCCTGAATGAGGTTAAGGCACTTGTGACAGTGCTGGAAAAGATGGGTAATCTATTCCTAGGACACGGCTAAGACCTTTTCATCACGAACACCCAAGTGGCTGAAATTGTAAGAAGGATCGAGACCCTTGGTTAAGAGCAGTACACCAAGTCTGTGATAGAAAGGCTAGAACAGTGTACAACAAATGTCATGCAAACACTTCCAAAGAACAAGTTGCCACTGTTCAGTAGACCACCAGTGACAATTAAGCCAAAACAGAAGGCACAAGTCTTAGCACTGAAGAATGACTTAGGTCTCTTTTTAAACCTGTACATGCCCTGTCAAAAGCTGGACAGAGACATTTGTAATTTCTTCTCCCATGAAAACCAAGCAGCCCCACCAGCTCTGTCAACTGAAGGAAAAATTCACTTTCAGGTTAAAGCAGATCTGCATGAAATCTGATATACGAAAACCATATTGTGCCTGTGGCTGATGCAACAGTTCTCAACAGTACAACTGTGGTCCAAATCATAAATCACAAACATCAAGAATATTTCAGGAGTATGGCCAAAGAGTGTTTGCACCATACATCTGTGCTCAACTTGAGAGCTTGAGAATAGCTGCATTGCATTCACTGGATGTGACACTGTATCGGTATTTTGTGAAAGCACCAATAGTGAACCCTACAATATTGTGACAATATGGGTATTGAGGTGTTTGGTCATGGTGATATTTAATTTTCTCAATATCACTGGGCTTATATAAACAGTCTAGCACTGTCTTTCTGTTCAGTTATTTATTTATTTATTTTTTGCAATTTTATACCTATAGTTTCAAAATGTAAGCAAAGTTTCACTCTATTGCATAGGTCCAGTCCAGTGTCCAAGCTAAAATAACTTTATTGTAATTTTGTAGCGGTTATGAATAACTACGTAAGAATTTGGATTTTGCACTCGCTAAAGTAAAAGGGGCACCATTCTCCATTCAGGAGAAAATTAAATCTTAAATTGTGACAGTGTTAAGACATGTCATTACTTTAATCAATCTCATAATCTGTACCGTTTATCCTGTATACATTGATCTTGTTTCTCTCATGAAATAATATCCACAGACAACGACTTGGCGATAAATGAGAATAATTAATTTAGACTAATAAAATGATGAGTAAATAGAGGAAATAGTATGACATATAAAAGGACAGTGAACACATAAAAGGGAACCTACGTGATGTATGTTCAGGTGATGTAAATAATTAATTATGGATGATAGTGGAGGAAATACGTGACCGTCTAAAACGTGGATGCGCACTGAACGGTGACGTAGAATTTAGAAATTTGGCATTAAAGCTTTGCTATACGACATCAACTCTGATCACTAGAAAATGTTATTCTGCCTACTTTTGCCGACTTGATTAGACTTCTCCGGGGAGGTCCAGGTCCTCGCGTCACTCCAGGGGAGAGCTGCGGCAGCCGGGCAGGTGGAGTCATTGTGCGGCGGTCTTTAACTGGCCTCGGTGTTCGCCTCAGCGAACCGGTAAAAGTCTTTAAACAAAGTCTTTAAGGGCAGGCAACGGATGCTGATAGTTTGTGCAGCAGGTGTTGCTTCTAGATCCGTGGCAGAGTTGATGGCGAATCGCGGAGTGTCCTTCTCAATTAAAACTCGCAGAAATAATCAAAAGTAGTCCCATGGGTCTGACGGCGTCACTTTAAATTATTAATTTGATTTTACTTAAAACAAATTACAAAAGTGTCTTTACTGACCGAAAACTGGTATAAAGAAAAGCATCAAAGAGATTTAAAAGAAAATGGCTTCAAAAGTAAAGTTCAGCAAAGCTCTGGTGAGCTGTTGCGGCTCCGCTTATAAAATTGAAGAAAAGAAAAAGTTGCGAGTGCGGATGCATGAGACGCGCCGCGGTAAAAAGGAGCGAGAAGAAGCCTGAAGAGGCTTGAAGAAAAACTTGAGAGAAGGAGAAGAAAACTTGAGAAGCACAAAAACTTGAGAGAGAGGAGAGCTTGAGAAGCTCACTCAGTTTTTATCTTTTGATTTGGGGGTGCGGATGGAAGGCAGAGTTAACAAACTTTTGCACCGAGCAATCGCACATCTGGAATTAGTTTCTAAAAGACCTAATGTAATGTAGGAGACATTTATGTCTCTGAACTTTATGACGAATTACGCGATCTAACCCGTGTTGTATAAATTCACGTATCTCATCACCACTATAGTCTCATCACAGTAACTTCAAATACATGTTAGGAGACCTAAAGGCAATTTATAACGTAACACATGACTTTGAAGATCTTTTGCTCAATTCTGTTAAATGACCACACATAACATAACATTGTACCATGGATCCTAAGAAACTTGGTGATTACTTAGATATAGGATTACTTTTTAACATTATACAATGAATGCAAAACAAGATGTAACTATAAAGTTGGTTAAGAGATTAATGATAATTAAGGTCACTTAGATGGCAATAGGGCTCCATCACAAAAAGGGAATAAAACATGCTTTTACCTAAATCATTCAAATTAAATGATAAAAGAATGGGAGTTGGTCCTACTTCTTCATCAAAGTACATAGACAAACTCTTACCTACAAAGAGAAGGATTAGAGAATTAAGTTAAACTTTAACTCACAACCTAGGTCCAAGCGATTCTGTCAGATGTTAGTCTCAACACAAGGATTTATAATGAATTTACAACATGTTCTGCCTTTTGACATCTCAGCAGGGGGGCAATGAATGATTGTTGCTTCATGTGCCTGAGTGACCCCAGGAGGTCATTCAGATGTCTTACATCCTGTGGTATGCTGGACGTGGCCTCAAGAATGCCTATCTCCCACGCATCTTGTGATGGAAAGGGCCAAGTACTTATACAAGTGCTGACACTTTCTGTGGCTTAGAAGCAGAATGTGTTTGCAGATGCCTACATGGAGTATCAGTTAAGTTGATTAACAACCCTCTGTTGGATGTTTGGGTTGTAAAACAGTGTCTCTTGACATGTCCCCCACTTGCCCAGGGGACATTAAGCTCTGGAGTTCCTCAGAGGAAAAATGTAATGACCACGCCAAGGCAGTCCACTACATTTTTAACCTTGACCTAGGTCTAAATGCATTTCCTTGGGTTCTGGAAATCTCAAAATTATCACTAAAATAGTTGGCATCCCCAGTATAGTTTGAAATGACAGTCTAAATGCTTTTCTACACTGTTTGGTTCCAAAATAATGGCATGAACAATTATCTTGAAATGTTATATTTTTTTCTACATAAAATGCACAGTTGTGCTTATTCTTTCACTAACTTTGATGTCACAGACAAAAATGCTTTAGGAAATGCAAATTTTAACATACACAACAGTTAGATCCAGGGTTCCCACAGTCATGAAAACCTGGACAAGTCATGGAATTACACAATCTCTTTTTCCAGGCCTTAAAAAGTCATGCAATAATCCTTAAAATGTTGGAGAAGTCATAGAATTTGTAATTGATACAGAAATCTTCCAGGGATAACCTTCCATGTAATGTATCATAATGATAAATTATAACAATAAATTAATTTTCTGTAGCTGTTTGACGTAACGTAGCTCTTGTATGGGGCAATATCTGACTTTTTATTGTCATAATGTGCATGTTTCTCCATCTCTTCCATGTGACAACTAATTGGCATTATGTTTGAACAGAGTTTGAATCTTGTATGTCCAAATAAGCAGTCAAGAGGGGCTAGAAAAATAATCTGACAGTGTGATATAAAATAAAACTGCTGGCCGTTTAATTGTCACTTGGCGCAGTAATTTGCACTTTGGTTTTGTTTAACTGCGCTAAAAGTCGAGCATGGACTGCCTATAGGCTTTAACATCTGGAGTAAAGAGTATTATATAGTTCTGTTTGTGTATATGTTGTGAATCGTCATTAAACTGTATTATTGGTCCTTGAAAAGTTGTGAAAAGGTTTTGAAAATGTGTGGAAACCCCAGAGCGAGACTATATCACCCCAGCTTGTTCAAAAATTACTTTTTTTTTCAAATTTCTGTTACCAATACCAGCTCAAACGTACACTGTACCCAACTCTATCTCTGTGTAAACTGAGGCAACACAACACTCAACCCCTCTGCACTAGCTAATGTTAGCAACCCAGCTGAGAACACAGCACACATGAATGAGACAACTCTAGATTATAGCAGGAGTCACACTTCTTTAGTGCTGACTAATCGCATCCCCTCACTTACCCACATTACTACTAAGTAATGGTTGATTACACTGGTTGATTCCAAAAGCAATGACAAATGACCCATAATGTCATCTAGTTTGGAGGACATGTTGATAGAAAAAAATCTGGCATTTCAGGTAGAGACACATGGAACCATGGTGCCTTAGGAGCAGACAGATTACAATCAGCCATATACCTGCAGCAGGTCTCCAGTATAACAATGCAGGGCTGTTTGACTGATAGCACGGAAGGAGCTGTCATCTTTAACCGCTCTGCTGTGAGTGCTTCCTCTCAGAATGTCCATGCCAATGTCAAACTCATTAAGCAGACATGTTGATGGCCACCTCTGACTGAAAGTGATACCTTTGTTGCGCAGACAGCCTCACATTCAGTCTCCCAGACTGCCAGACTTCACCCTGGGGACAGACAGTAAGTGGAGAGGAACAGCAGAGGCTTCTCTTTGTCTCAGCTTTCTCTCCTCTTTCACACCAATCTGTAATCTTATCTGTGTTGATAATAGCACACACACAGACACACACAATTAGCCTCCACCCACTGAACAAGGAAATGACCTGGTGACCTGATGAGATTGAGATGATTTTAAATTATTAATTTGAGTCTTTTCAGAGGGCAGACACATGGGGACAGGTAGCAGGATGCTGGCTGGCTGCAGGGTTTTCTGACTGCCTGGACCTGACTAGACAGGCCTCCTGAGTTCACGGCAGCATTGACGGCATTTCAATTTTTAGTCTCAGTCAATAAACTGTACATCACAGCATTATTAAAAGACTTAACAAACTGTGATTGATTTGGAGCTTTCATATTAAAGTATAACTGCAATCCTTCTACTGGTGAAAGCAGATTTATTTTTTAATTTATTTTTATTTTTTTTACTGTTGCCATTCATATGGATCAACTTAGCGTAAGCAATGATAAAAGCATTAAAGTAATGACCACTGATGCACCAGCTCGTTCTCACTTGGAAATCGTCAAATACCTCCGATGTCAATGCTTTTGGTGTACGATTGTGATGCCAAAAGCCACCATCTGCATCTAACTAGAACGCGGCTGGATAGCGTCAGATGAGAACTCACTCGGACGGAATCAGTGGTGTATTTATGATACTTGGCAGACAGCCGGATGGCACAGGGTGTGTCCACATGCAACACGCATGGGCGGTGTCACTTGAGAACCCGGCATTAGGTAGTAACGCTGCTGGTAACCACATGATGTAAGGAGCATGAGTGCCTTTTCGCACCAAACCTGACTGATTTTTTTCCCTTCTTTAAAACAAACCTCAAATGACAAAGAAATGATTCAAAACAGGTTTTGCTTTTGATTTTAGCAGCTGGATGAGAGGTCTGTCACTGCACTGCTCTCAGTCTGCTCTGATGGATCTATCGATCAGCTGTGTGGTCAGCTAGGTGTGACATTTGTTTTTATAAGGCACACTTTTTTTCAGACTTTGAAAGTAGTAAAATGAATCACTTGGGCTCAGTTACTTTGGCTCAGATAGGAATGTGCGGCACGAGCTGCACTTTAGTAACCAAATGCGCACACACACCTGGCGCACAGTATTCAGTATTCAGGCACGTTTCAAAAAAATAAAACAGTAACTATTTTTGTCCATTTTCAGTATTTACTCTATAACCAGCTGCTATTGGATGTTGTGTCAAATGTCCCTCTTATGTATATTGAGGCGGACGTGACCCTCCAGTCCTCCATGGAGATTACCTCCATGGAGATCCTCTAAATCTGGAGAAATACAGGTGAGATGGGATGTCGGGAGGACACTGGGAGATGGCAGGAAAAAAAACGGGGTGTACTGGGAAAATTGGGAGGGTTAATGCTAAAATTAGGCCTGGCAGGGGTCTCTAGTCTCGTTGACATTGTAGGGAAAGACTGCAGATTTGCAGCGGGTCGCTGTCCTGTCATATTGGACACAACGAGTAAATGCTTCCACTAATGTGAACTTCTTTTTACCGGCTGTTTGTGGGCTGACATGGTTTCGTGCATCTCCGAGACACATTGTCGTGTGTCTCAGAGATGCACAAATAAATAAATTAATAAGTAAATACACACATACATGCAATACATACAGGTGTATCTCACCAAAATAGATTATCATTTAAATTTAATATACTCTAGACCAGTGATTCTTAACCATAGGGCCGTCTCCCAAACTTGGGTTGCAAGCACCACCTAGAAGGCCGTGAAAAGCCCCCCCCCAAAAAAAAAAACACTACAATTTTACACAAGTACAATCCTGACTTCATCAAGTACGGCTTCGGAGTGTGGTTTGATGCTATCTAACGAGGCATTAAAGCTCTCAAAACTACAGCGGCATCTACAGACCAAGCACCCGACACTCGTGGGAAAGCCAGTGGAGTTTTTCAAAAGAAAGGAAAATGGGTTGCAAATGCGGAAAAAGTCTATTGTGTCACTAACTGGCAACTCTAAATGTGCATTGCAAGTTACCTTGTAGCCGAACCTGTGGCACAGAGTAATAAAAACTTTCACCATAGCGGAGGAGTTGGTTCTCCCTGCCGTCGTGGACATGGGCCTCTGCAAAGAAGCTGCTGACCATCCCACTCTCGAACGACACTGTGAGTCACCGTATTGTGGACATAGTCGGACATCAACTTCATGAAAGAATAAAAAGTAGTCCATTTTTCTCTTTGCAACTTGATGAGTCCACGGATGTTACGAATGCTGCACTGCTGCTGGTTTTTGTTCGCTACCGCTGGGACAGTAGTAGCACGCAGACATACTGTTCTGCGGAGAGCTGCCAACACAAGCTACGGCTCAGGAGTGTTTCTGCTGCATGGATAACGACTTCACTGAGAACGGTCTGGACTGGCAGAACTGTGTCAGGGTGTGCAGTGACGATGCAGCGCCAATGACTGGCAGGCATCACGATGTCATCAGACAGATACTCGATCATGCACCAGAAGCTAAATGGACACACTGTTTTCTCAATTGTGAAAGCCTTGCAGCAAAAAAGATGTCATCAGAGTTCCACAAGGTGATGGATGTAAGAGTGAAAACCGTCAACTGTATTAAAAACAATGCTTTGAACTCCAGATGTTTTGCCAAGCTTTGTGAGGACATAGAAGCAGATCATGTCCAGCTGCTCTATCACAGTGAAGTGAGATGGCTGTCAAGAGGACTGGTCCTCAGGTGTTTGTTTGAACTGAAGAATGAGGTCTTCACTTTTCTCACTGAGAAAAAACCCTCCTTGTGCACATTAGTATGCCAACACAAAGTTCGAAGCAAAACTTGCCTACCTCTGTGACATTTTTTTCACGACTGAACCAGCTGAACATCTCTCTTCAAGGAAGAAACAGCAACATATTTTTTGTTGCAGACAAAGTTCCAGCTTTCAGGAGGAAACTTGCTTTGTGGACCAAGAGGGCCCAGGAAAAGAGGATAGACATGTTTCCACTTTTGTCTGACATTTTGGAAATCTCCCCTCAGGTGAATATCAGTGACTCAGTCTCTCAGCACCTCTCACAACTGGCAGAGAAATTTGAGAAATACTTTTCTGAGGATCCCAGAGAGGGACACATGGATTTTGGACCCATTTTCTGATCGACTGATTTTTATTCTGAGTCTCTCCTTTTTTGTTAAAAATAAAATCTAAATATTGGTCCTTTTTTTATTAATAAGCCTGACTTGCGGCTTTACATTTTTTTTGCTTGATTTGTTTCATGAATTATCAGCAAAAATTAATAAAAAAATAAAAGAGATAACATTTTATCATGACATTTTATTATTTATTAAACTTTATTAAGGTGTTAGCTTGTTAAACTGTAAGTGGATTTCGTTTATTAATGAATACAAATCAAACAAAGAGTGAAATCAGTTAAACCTATACACTGTTAATATTTAATGGGCCCAGGGCCACTTTGCACTGAAAAAATGGGACCTCAAGGTCAAAAAGGTTAAGAACCCCTGCTCTAGACTCATTACATGTAAACTTATATGTTTTAAGCATTTTTCTGTTTTAATTGTGATGATTACGGCCTACAGCTTGAAAAATGTGGAAAAGCATGCTTCAGAATACTAGAATATTTCATTTCAAGGTTGAATAAATTACTTTTCAATCTCTAAGTCTAGTTCAGTATACACAACCACAATCATGGGGATGACTGCTGACTTGACACTTGTCCAGAGGACGATCATTGACACCAGAAGGTCATAGCTGAAAAGGCTGGCTATTCGGAAAGTGCCGTATCAAAGCATATTAATGTAAAGTCGACTGGAAGAGAAAAGTGTGGTAGGAAAATGTGTACAGGCAACAGAGATGACCGCAGGCTTGAGAAAATTGTCAAGAAAGTTGATTCAAGAACTTGGGAGAGCTTCACAGGGGGTGGACTGAGGCAGGTGTCGATGCATCAAGAGCCACCACACGCAGACGTCTTCAGGAAAGGGGCTACAACAGTTACATTCTTAATGTCAAGCCACTCCTGAACAAGAGAAACATCAGAGGCGTCTTATCTGTGCCAAGGAGAAGAAGAACTGGACTGTTGCTCAGTGGTCCAAAGTTTGCATTTCATTTGAAAATGAAGGTCTTAGAGTGTGGAGGACGAGTGGAGAGGCACAGAATCCAGGTGTCCAGCATGAAGTTTCCACAGTCGGTGATGATTTGGGGTGCCATGTTGTTCCACTGTGTTTTATCAAGTCCAAAGTCAATGCAGCTGTCTATCAAGAGATTTAAGAGCACTTCATGCTTCCATCTGCTGACAAGCTTTATGGAGATGCCGATGTCCTTTTCCGGCAGGACTTAGTGCCTGCCCACAGTACAAAAACTACTTCCAAATGGTTTACTGACCATGATATAACTGTGCTTGACTGGCCAGCCAACTTGCCTGACCTGAAACCCCATAGATTTTCTATGGGGTATTGGGGTAAGAGAAAGATGAGAGACACCCAGCCCAAAAATACAGACCAGCTGAAGGCTGCTATTGAAAAATCCTGGGCTTCAATAACACCTGAACATTGCCACAGGTTGATTGCCTCCATGCCACGCCGCATTGATGCAGGAATTCGTAGTAAAGGAGCCCCGACCAAGTATTGAGTGTATAAATGAACATGCCTTTCAGAAGTTGGATATTTCAGTTTTGTAAATCATTTTTTGAATGATCCAAGGTAATATTCTAATATTTTGAAACATGATTTTTTCACATTTTTCTAGCTGTAGGCCATAATCATCAAAATTAAAACAGAAAAATGCTTGAAACATTTAAGTTTACATGTAATGATACTACATTACATTTTCAGTTTCTTAAATAAATGATGGAAAACATTGAACCTTTTCACAATATTCTAATTTGTTGAGATCCACCTGTACACACAACATGTACACATATATGTATACATGAATGGATAAATAAATAGATAAATACAAAAATAAATAAATTTGGAACATTGTAAAGTCCCACTGACACATGTTGTCATATACATGTACAGAGATAGTGATGATGAGCAGCCAGGGACATCTGCAGTCCGAAGAGTGAGCACACAGAGTGGATGTGTGAGAGGGAGATGAGAAAAACAGATCACATCAGAGCAGGTTGATTTGTGTAAAACTCAGTATTATAACTCTTAGTAAACTTTGTAAGGCTGGTCAGTAAATGAATAAATAAATGGATAAATAGATAGATAAATAGACAAATAAATATGTTTGTAATCTTGTAAAGTCTTACTTACACATGCTGTTTCGCATTCTGTGCAGGTCAAGATCACCACACCACTCATCCGAGCCCTGGAAATCTGAAAAAGACCCTGATGCTGCCTCGCAAATCAGCAGGTTTATGCTCCGTAGAACACCAGGAGCCCTGGTGGACACACATTACCAATACACAATAAAGGATCTTTTCTTATTGTACTTCAACAGGACAGGATGTCCCATGGAACAGAAAACGCACTCACCAGAGGATCTGCACGTGGCACTGTGAGGTGGATCAGAGAGAGTCCCCTGGTTTTTGTGAAGTGGATGGATACGCGGGAGGTGTCACTGCTGTCAACAGTCCATCCAGCATTTTCTGGTGGGGCGGTCCAGAGTGAAGGATAGAGATGGAAATCCCTGCTCCACTCCTGTCCTTGCCTACAACAAAAACATGGGTAATGTTGACCGATCAGATCAGCTGATCCAATATTACTCGACTCACCGCAAAACTGCCTGCTGGTATCGTACCCTGTTTCTACATTTTGTTGACATTGCAACAACAAATGCCTACATCCTGCACTGTGACATCAGCACACCCAGCAGGTACAGCACATGAGTCATAAGAACTTCATGGAGGAACTGGTGTCTCAGCAATGTGGAGTGGACCGAACAGGAGCTCCCACCAACAGGAGCACTGACCACATTCCTGTTGCAATTGCCGTCCCAACAGATGCCAGACAAGGCCGCAGGACCTGCCAATGCTGCCAGCAAGTGGACAACAAAAAAAAAACCTCACCACCTGGAAGTTCAAGGCCTGTGATGTGGCCCTCTGTCTAATTTTTGACAGAAATTGTTTTGAGCAGTGGCATAGTTAAAAAAAAAAAGTCTTCGGCCATCTGCACCTATTGTAAATAGTAGTATACAGTTTTATATAATGTGATTTTTTATGTTACTTTTGTGCTATTTGGGGATCTCTTACAAGGCCTTACAAGAGCATGTTTTTGTTTTTTACAGTAAAAAAACACATTATTTTCAAAATCCGATTTTATGTTTTTTGTGTGTTTTGGGGTCCATTATGCTGATACAGTGCGCCAAAGTGAAAAAATAATAGTCAGGTCATATAAGTGGTGATATGCTGAAAAATGATATCAAATATTGGCAAGGTAAACACTTTTTTAAGTGATTTATGAAGGCTAATGAAGAATATTCTGCTCTATACCTTTACACATGACTGATTTTTACTTGCAAATTCTGTAATAAACAGATGTGTGGCTCTCCAACACAATATCTTCATTTGAAGATGGTACTTGTAGTTTCTGCTACATGCAGGTTAAAGATGTTATTCGTGGGACGCTAATTTGTTTGATATCACATGAATTGTTGTGCTTCCATTTCTGTAGGATTTCATACAACCTATTCTTTGAGAATATGATAATTATCTTGACACAATAGCTGTGGTCATTGAGTTCTTTGGTGGAAACACCACCAGAATCAGAATCAGAATCAGAAAAAGATTTATTGCCAGGTATAGTTAACACAATACGAGGAATTTGTTCTGGTGGGTTGGTGCAACATAAATATAGAAAAAGAAAACAGATAAAATAGAAGATACAAATATACAATATAAAATATAAAATATAAAAAGTACGAGTCTTACAGTGCAAAACAAAACAAGTAACACAAGTAACAGTGTAACAGTGCAAGAAACAGAACCATGGAATTAAAGTTATATACAAGAATGGTTGGAGTGCAAGATATATATTGATATTTACATTGAAATTCACATTTATACAGGTTTGAGAGCAATTTTATGGTGTGGATGTGCCGCATGACCAGCAGCAGTGCCGGTGATGTGCATTAATGAACACGTTAATGTAACGTACAGTCTATGAGGAGAGTGCGTCAGTGGGGGACCTGGGCCTTGTTTATGAGGCCGGTGGCAGACGGGAAGAAACTGTTCTTGTAGCGTGAGGTTCTGGTCTTGATGGACCGAAGCCTCCTGCCAGAGGGGAGTGATTGAAAGAGTTTGTGTCCAGGGTGGGAGGGATCGGCCACAATCTTACCTGCACGCCTCAGAGTCCTGGAGGTGTACAGGTCCTGGAGGGAGGGCAGGCTGCAGCCGATGACCTTTTCAGCAGAGCGGATGATACGCTGCAGCCTGCGCTTGTCCTTGGCAGTAGCTGCAGCGTACCAGATGGTGATGGAGGAGGTGAGGATGGACTCGATGATGGAGGTGTAGAAGTGCACCATCATCTTCACTGGCAGGTTGAACTTCCTCAGCTGCCGCAGGAAGTACATCCTCTGTTGGGCTTTTTTGGTCAGAGAGCTGATGTTCAGCTCCCACTTGAGGTCCTGGGTGATGATGGTGCCCAGGAAGCAGAAGGACTCCACCGTGACCACTGGAGAGTCTCTCAGGGTGATGGGGGTGAGAGGGGCTGTGTTCCTTCTGAAGTCTACTATCATCTCCACTGTCTTTAGAGCGTTGAGCTCCAGATTGTTCAAGCTGCACCAGGACACCAGATGGTCTGTCTCCCTCCTGTAGGCGGACTCATCGCCATCAGAGATGAGCCCAATGAGGGTCGTGTCGTCCGCGAACTTCAGGAGCTTGACAGACTGGTGACTGGAGGTGCAGCTGTTGGTGTACAGGGAGAATAGCAGAGGGGAAAGAACACAGCCCTGAGGGGATCCAGTGCTGGTAGTCCGGGAGTCAGAGATGTGTTTTCCCAGCTTTACATGCTGCCTCCTGTCAGACAGGAAGTCTGTGATCCACCTGCAAGTGGAGTCTGGCACGTTCAGCTGGGAGAGCTTGTCCTGCAGGAGAGCTGGGATGATTGTGTTGAAGGCAGTGCTGAAATCCACAAACAGGATCCTGGCATAGGATCCTGGGGAGTCCAGGTGCTGAGGATGAAATGCAAGGCCAGGTTAACTGCATCATCTACAGACCTGTTGGCTCTGTAGGCAAACTGTAGGGGGTCCAGGTGTGAGTCAGTAATGTCTTTGATGTGTGGAAGCATGAGGCGCTCAAATGACTTCATAACCACAGAGGTCAAGGCGACTGGTCTGTAGTCATTGAGTCCTGTTGTCCTCAGCTTCTTGGGAACAGGGATGATTGTGGAGGCCTTGAAGCAGGCCGGTACGTGGCATGTCTCCAGTGAGGTGTTGAAAATGTCTGTGAACACTGGAGACAGCTGATCAGCACAGTGCTTCAGGGTGGCTGGAGAGACAGAGTCCGGCCCACTTGCTTTGCGGGGGTTCTGCCTCTTGAACAGTCTGTTGACATCCTTCTCCTGGATGGAGAAAGGTGTCACTGGGGGGGAGGGGGAGGATGAGTTGGGAGCTTCTGAGGTGGGCAGCTGTGGTGAAGCTCCTGCTGAGATGGGGGAGGTGCAGGTGGAGGGTTGAGGCTGGTCAGAGGTGTGATGGGGGATGGAGTCAGGACTGTCCCATTGTCTTTCAATGACTTCAATTTTGTTTAAAGTTCCCCCCACTATATAATACCAGGTTTTTCCGTAAATAGCTGTTATCTGCATGACTGCAAAGTACACTCCGCCAACTGTCTTCAGTCATGGTGTGTGGTGTATTCACTGCACCATCTGTGTCTACAGTGGTTGCATTGTTCAGGCACAGTGTTGAGTGTAGGCCACCTGCATTATGGCAATGCTCAGTCACTGTAGTGCTGTTGTAATATGGAGGAATAGAGACTTAAAGCATAACAATGTGTTTTGGGTACTGGACAAAGGTCCATTTTCATCCAGCCCATTATCCCATCCTTCTAGCTGTCCCTTTTATACAGACACAATTTACTACCTCTCGTGCCAGCTTAAAGGTGAGAAAACTCTGTCCCCCCTATTCCGAGACCATACCTAATGTGGTGAGAGGGGGTGATGAGGTATAAGAGTTTTTGGTCAGATGATACACTAAACCGACAACGCCACCTGGGGAGTTTCACCCCAGGAAATAGGTTTCATCCAAATTCACCGTTAAGGCACGCAGTTCGTTTCACTCAAGGCAGGAGACACGTTTCTGTACAAACAAGCATGCTCTTTATTTTAACAGTCAATTTAAAATGCTAAAACACCACTCACACAGGGACAAATCAGGGGGGACTAATTTAAAGCTGAGGCTTACCGGGGTGCGTGGGCTACCGACTGATGCGGAGGGTCCCCAATCAAACATATAAACACCCAAACACACACGTGACGGTCACACACAGCACACACTGTGAGGATACCCAAAACCCAAGGGAGCATGGCACACGAGAAAGGGGGGGAAACCCCGCCACCAGGTCACCACCACCACCACCGGACCTCAGCAACTAAAGGGAAAACAAAAGGAAATTAGTGGGGTCGCAACAAAATTCAACAAACAAATATCCAAAAATTATACAAATCAGAAACTAAACAACACAAACTACCAACCACAAACGAAAGAAATAAAGACAAATACTGAAAGAATAACCCTCTGCCCAACCAAAATGTCAAAACCCAAGAAATTAACAAATTAGGCCAGCAGGCAGAGAAACTAAGTAAGTAATGAGAACAAGAAATAAACAAATGTGGGGAGGGAGCTAACCCCGCTATTCAATCACTGCATTAAAATTGTTAAAATGATGGAGATTAAAACCTTGGCGCAAACAGAGAAGACAAAACAAAAGAAAACGGAAACAAAGCAACGCAGAAAACAAAATAAAACAGAGACAAAGCAGCAGCGGTCCCCCGTAGCTGGCGGCTATACGTCGCTTTAGTTCAAGCCGCAAACCCGGTCCGCCGGTGCTGACGTCACTCACGCACTAGCGGCAGACGTCACTCACGCACCATTAGCTGAGGGATAGGGATCTGAGGACCCGATAAATTTATCATCACTAAGTTTACATGTGCATAAGAAAGGCAAGGAATGCAGGAAGCTACCTACCAGTTAGCAGATCGACCACTATGACACACGCACACCAACAGAAGAGAGAGAGGGTACCGCGCAGCTACCAGCGTCCACCTACAATCAGGCTAAAGTTAGCCGCGGTAATGACCAGTAACCGTGTAACAGGCAGAGAGGGAGACACTCACCACAGCAGGCCATTCAGGTGACACACACACGAGCCTGGGAAGCACCAAGTCGGCCACTCTGCAGCACAACACACAATCATTAGCTCCATGCTACGTGAAAAGCAGCAGGTGAGCAGACAAGCCGCGTTACCTGTCCGAAGCAAAACGTCCGGTGCGGAAATGACGTCACCCGTCAGGAACAGCAAAAGAGAGAGCTGGCAGGGAGGGATCACCCCTCTTATGGGTGAGGGCGCCTCCGGTGGTTGGCTGTGCCATTGCCAATTAGGCATGACAACTCACAGCTGTCTGTGCTGCCACACTAACATAGAATGGTGAGGCAGAATAGCACGATATTCCCGCCTTGAACAGGCCTTTGTTCTGTGACATAAAGACATCAGTAAATACCCCACTCTTGAATTCAGAAGCTTTACATGTCTTAAAAAATGTTGCTAACAGGCTAAACAGGAGTATAGAGTGTCATTACCATAGACTGTATATAAAGATGGACAATGGGTTCCCACTTACCCTTGCTATGCATAAGTGAAGCTTAAATATCCTGTTTCATTTTGCGTTGGTGACTTTTAATTTTTGTAACACTTTTCTCAGGGTTGAGTAAACAATTTAAAAATGTGTGACGTCATCACAACTTAAAGTCTATGAGGCGGGTGGGAACTCACGGGAGAAACACTACTGTGCATATTCAGTGGGATGCATACCACGAAAGTAAAGGCAGAAGCCAGAATACTTTATCACTATATGCACCTGACGAACAACTCCATAGGAATGAATAGGTGTCATTTTGGTCCACTGCAGGTATTATTTGTCTCTATGATCATCAGGCTGAACACAGCTTTAAGCCATGCGACCTTAGTGTAGTTTGTTTCTTGCCTAACTTTAGCTTTTTACTTCTGGTGATTGCATTTAGGCAATAAAAATCAGAAGAGTGGTGTTCATTTGTGAAGATAATCTTGAACATAACATGCATCATACATTTTTGTTTGCCAAAAAGCTTATTTTGTGCAATATTACAGAATCTAATGGAAAAAAATCCCGGAGGTTCAATAACAAGGAAACCAGGGCTATGCTAACATTCCTGTTAGCCTACAAAAGAACAGCATCGTCCCTGTAGCACTCAAGTAACCTTACTTCAGGGTCCCACGATGGGGCTGATAGGTCAGAACTGGGCATGACTTTCTGTCAGGAGCCAAAATACTGCATTAAACTAAAGATGGCAGGGGCAGCAGACAGCAGGGAGAGTGCATGTTCCCTAACCTGCTAATCCTCTCTGCCCTCTGGGAACCTCTCAACATCTGCCCCCACCTCCATCCAACAGGAGGCCCTTTCATTTCTCTAATGTGAGAAATGCACTTTACCAACAACAGTTGGCTATACTGTGTCTGTGCAGCCTTGTGACCTGCAGCACTGACCCTCACACTCACACACATGCACGCACACACTGGATGAAGTCAGAGAGGAAACCAAAAAGATCTCTTGTATGAACTCTCACTTTTCGCTGACAAAAATAAACACACACAATGACAGCGTGAGAAGTTTCCAAGATACAAAATATGCTGTTTGTTTTATGCAAACACACTTTTGCAACTCTGTCTGCCTGGTTCCATCTAAAAAACACATGCACCCACTTTCTACCAAAGAGGGAACAAAGATGAAAGCAAGCTCCTGGAGGAAGCACAACACTGCAGCAGGGCAATTTATTTCTCACAGACTGATGTGGAGATAAAAAGTGACAGAGAAGAAAGCCCTCGTTCAGAGAGGTCAAGAGGACAGGACTCATTGAGAGCAACAGCACCCGAAAACTTTGCACTTTCAGTGTTAATCACATCCATTCAGGGGAGAACCTTTAGATAGAGAGATAGACTAAAAGCATGTGAGTAAACTGTCATTGGTCCTTTTTCCCCTCACAGTGAAAACACACAAATACAAATAGTCTATACATCTGTTACATATGTTCATTTGTGCCTCCATCCATCATGTAAAAGCTCCTACAGATAATTAGACTTGGATGAAACTTGGGGAAATGATGTATAGCATCACTCTGTTCCAGCATGTTGTAAATGACACTGACTGGCCCACAGCGACAGTATGAAATCAGAGGTTGAAATAAGTGTACTTTTCTCAGATTCACTGAGTGGCGGTAAGCATCATTTTTTGGGACATGTATGATTTGCTTTTTTGTCCAAAAATGACGAAGTTAGATGTGACGCATGAGATTTTCAATACAGTTTTTTTCTGAGGTTGTTGCAGGAATCTCGATAATCGTTGACAAGAGTCATATTTTGTAAGCTTCAAAGTGTCATCTCATGGATTTGAATTCCTAGCTCCTTAACCAAGTTAAGCTAGGCCAACATGTTCTCATCCCAAGTCGTCACATGTTGCCACTTCGCAGAAGACTTCTATCTAAATATTACACTCTACGTATCCCTCTGTGTCTGCTGCTGACGTTCAGGGATGCCGCTCAACACAAGCACATGGTGAGATGATGCTGAACATTGTAATGTTTAGACAACAGGAGCACATAACAACCAACAGTGTTACGTTAACAAATGCACATTCTGGCACCTTCCCCTTATCCTAACGATAGGTGACTTTATCACCTAAACTAACCATTCTAGTTGTTGTTGCATGTGCATATGTGAAACATAACCACATGCAGCATCATCCCTACATGTGTATTTGTTGACTTCACAGTAGTGGTTTCCCAGAGTGTAAACAACAGATGCAGCAGGATGCCTAACTTGTAATATATAGGCGCGGGAGTCCACTGACAAAGCTGCAACATGTCACAAATGACAGTAACCTCCAGCCATACACTCATTTTTAACCTAGTCTTGTTTTTTCTCAGCTGAAGCCATGGACGTATTATAGTGAAATCTGGATAAAGCCGTGGGGGCGGGGCCTCGTTCATTCATATGAGAGCTGCTCAATGGTGCATGAAGCAGAGAAAACTTTTTTTCCAGGTTTAGAAATATGTAAAATACCCGGATCTACTGGCCCATAGAGCATGCGTAGTAGAGATTAAAGGCAGCTGAACGTGGCCGAGCAGTTAACTCCCGCCGGCGGAACAACCGACTTCTGGATTAGCGCCTCGGCTAGTTTGAATGGCGGTCTAAAAAATGTTATCCTGTGGCTCTCTTAGACTTTAGACAGATATCGAAGACGTGTTGCGGGGGGTTTTGATGCTCACAAAAAAATGATTTACAGACATCTCTTTCTTCATGTTAGCAAATGGGGAAAAGTATGCATCACGTGACCGACTCAAACGGTGTAATTCAACTTTTGGCCACTATGTAAATTTTGCATCAACACATGGCGCACTTCCTGGGGGCTTGGCTGAAGCACAGTATTTGATAGTCTTTGTCATGCCTTCGCTATAGATACACAGATAAACCAATCATAGCAAACCATCAAGTCTTGGCTTTCTTTCCTCTCTCCCTTTATTTCACAAGCGGGAAGTCATGGATGAAAATGAAAATGAAAATGGGCACAAACTGGGGGGCACAAACATGCTGGCCGTAAGAGAAAGATGGTGAAGAGACTCGGCCAAATCTATCTCCCCTTTGACCATACTGTAATCTGTGAAGTAACGAGAAACTCCCTTGGCTAGGAGAGACTTGGGCTCCTCTTGCTTTAATAGTCATCTTTTCAAAAGTCCTTATGTTGTGGTCAACCTCTTTTTTGTAGAGACTGTTCCCTTGTATCGGGGAGTCAAGATGTTCAAGGACTTCAGTGAGTTTAGTGTTTGACGGAAGCTGTCTTCCCCAATCTCTTTGCATTGTCATATCATACCGCAACCTACCTTCAGGTACATCCATGATCATCAGAACTTGTTCAGAGCTGAGTGATACAATCCCACTTGCCAAACAGAACTAGACAATGTAGGGTGTCACTATTGTCCCTTTAACTATGTTTTATGCATTTTCAGCTACTAGTTCAGTGCGGATCCTGCTTTCAGGGCTGCAGGTAGCGTCCTCTCTTGGGTGTTCTGGGCTTGGTTTGCATAGATTACTTGTACTCGAGCAAGCTACTTTGTTGAATCGAGCACCACGAGAAGTTAGCTCCTGGGCTTTTCTCATTCTTCGCTGGACCTCTTCCCAAAAGGGAAGGCATTTGATACATACTTCTTTTCTCAGCCTCAACAATCTTTTTGATGTCTGGATTTGCCATCTCTGTCAGTGTCTCAGGAGGCAGAAGCTCCATGAGAATGGCCTTTAAGCCTTGCTGTGAGAGAGTGCAGAAACGCTCCCCTTCTTTGGACCTTGAGCTTTGCCAATAGGCTATTTTGCCATCTTCAGGTGTTATACAGTAGATACAGTAGATTTATGCATGAATAGCTTTGAAAGTTCGGGAAATCAGCACCCCCGGTGTTGAGCAACAGCATTCAGTCTGCGAATCAAATGACGTCTTGCACGCTTCACCCCCAAAATGTGTTCAATTTGCTCTATATGCTCAAGTCGATGCACCCATGGAGTCCAGTAAAAGTGCTGGTGTAGTCCCTCTGGTACAGAGAAATGAGTCATGCCAAGTGTGCATCTGGGTAACAGGCGTCAGCTGCTGTCATTACTGGTTCACTACAGTGGTTGTAGAAGGATCTGATTCTAAAAATTGCTTCTTGTAAGACTAGATCGCTCTAAATTGCAAGCCTAAAAGCTCTGAATGAATATGATGATGTGTACTGCTTCTCTCGGGCAAGTGCCCCACACAGAACAAGAAAACTAGTCGGGTATCTGCATTGGCACTCTACTGCCTTTTATATCCTTATCTGGGGATGGTTAACTCTACCCTGAGATGCCCAGTTAGCACTTGTTTTGGATTGATTGAAATTGGGTCTGCTCGAGATCTGCAGCTACAACAGTATACCGTGGACTTGGAAAAAATGGGAAGCTCAGAGTGATTGATATGGCTTGAGGACCCTCACACTAGCTAAAGGAAATTACAGATTATACTCTATACAAACTAAAATTTCTTGCCCTTAAGTGGGCCATGTGCCAGAAATTCAGGAATTTACTTGTTTTATGCCTCACACTGTGTCATCTACACAGACAACAATCCCTTAACATATGACATGAGTACTACTAAGCAGTGTTAATTTTGGCAGCGATTTTTAATTTAATTTTAGTTATAGTCATTTGACTAAAATGCCATTTAGTTTTAGTCATGATTTAGTCATCTGAATAGTTTTAGTTTTAGTCTAGTTTTAGTTGGATAAATATTATAAGATTTTAGTCGACTAAAATCTAAAGTCTAAAGAGTAATACACTTTTAAACATTTCTCTTGAATTTTCAAACTCATCTATTAGACTTCTATTAATCTGTAATTATGAAATGATATTAAAGTTTAAACTTGCACGACAGACACTTATTTAACTATTGTGGTTAGAAACATCAACATGTCCTTATTTATCTATAAGACATTGCCAAGTTTCATTTAAAAAAAACAAACAAAAAAAAACAAAAAAACAAGAACATGGGCATGAAATTGCTTTTTCACAATAGTCCATTTCAAATGAAAACAATGAGCAGCAGACATGCTCTCCCTGAATAAGATATACATTGTTTATAACAGTTTGCATATGACATTCTTCATTTTTTCAAGCAGAAAATGCATATAGTACAAAATTTACCAGACCTTTGAAATAATGAAAATATCACATAACTCCAGACATATTAAATCTGTTGTGCTCTTTTACAGTTATCAGGTAATGGAAGTGAATGTAACATTTCTACTTCTCAGGTTGATCAGTTATAGAAATATTGTAAAGACAGCAATGCCATTAAAGTCACAGGAGAGACAGCATAGCAAAATATTCTTGGATTGTGCTGATTTCTAAATAACTCACAATTCACAGATCATTTAATTATTTCAAAAGCTGGAATTCTCATTACAATACAATACGTTTAAAGAAAAAGTGCATAGGCTTATACCAGATATCCCCCCCCCAACACACACTCCAAACCAAAATTATACAATAATAAAAAATATCGCGCCAATGCAAAAGGCGGAACAAATGTGTGTGGCATTTGTTTCCAGTCGGATCCCTGTGCTGCACCGCCACTGGCTGGCAGGTAGAAGCAAGATTAAGAATCAATTACAATCAATTAATCTGGGTGTACTGAGCATTGAGTCTAGGAGAGCAAAGGCTTTGAATCTTGACTCATTTGTTGATCTGTTTGCCAGAAATCACCAAAACCGCAGAATACAGTTGCTGTAATGTGAAATCCAATATTGGAAAAAAGACTGGGGTGCAGAGACCTAAAGCCTTTGCTGATGCTAAAGCCTTTATAAGGCTTTAGCTGATGCTCTTGTTGTTTTATTATGTTTTCATTTTCAGTATTGTTACTGAAACAAATACGAATAATGGTATTTTTGATAATGTACTTATACTGAATTAAAAATGTTGAAGGCTTGAACACTGCTTTGTTGCTGAAGCCAATGAGAATGTTT
Source organism: Plectropomus leopardus (assembly GCF_008729295.1). Classification (NCBI taxonomy): domain Eukaryota; kingdom Metazoa; phylum Chordata; class Actinopteri; order Perciformes; family Serranidae; genus Plectropomus; species Plectropomus leopardus. The sequence continues at coordinate 30,614,396 of NC_056476.1, read as the reverse complement.
AATTGTTTTAATCATTTAATTTGTTTTATTTGGAATACTGTTACTATGGGTAAGCACTTTATATTACTTTATTATTATTTAAACTAAAGATTTTGAATGGTTGAATGCTTGTCCTTGCCTCATTTGCATAGGTTGAATGTATCCCTTTGGTTTTATTGGCCATACATGAGGCAAGAGATTGAAGCTCATGTGTGAGACAGTGCCCGTGCATGAAACAAAAGAAGCCAGTGACACATATACAAGCCCCAATTTTCAGCATAACCAGCTCACCAAAGGAGCTTGTTTCCAATGATTACCTCCACTTAGAGCCAAGTAGGGGAGGCTACCAGTATATCCTAGTTGTTGTAGATCATTTTACTAGGTATGCACAGGCCTACCCAACCTGCAATAAGTCTGGGAAAACAGCAGCGGAGAAAATCTTCAGCGACTACATTCTCAGATTCTTTGTTCCATTCACACATGGGCTTTATCATACATTACATGATCTTTTTAGGAGGGCCCTGGCAGGGTAAAGTCCATTAATGTTGGATCCACCTGATGCAGACATCTGTGTTTTCACATTCAGCTCCTCTGGGTAAAGTTTAAATACTTTCAGGTTGGCTGTGCATGTTTTAAAGGGGTTTAAGTCAGTCCAAAGTCAAGACAGATAAGTCCAAAATGAAGTCTGAGATCAAGATTTGCTTGCTTTCAGCTTTGTGAGTCTGAGTGTATTTCTGACAGTGACTGCATGTTATTTTCACTCTGTAGGTATTTTGTAGTGTGTATTTTGTGGTGTTTAGCAGCAGTTCTGTTATGTCCATATATCCCTCTTGGTTAGTTGCCACCTGCCACAGCTGTTCCTCTTTGCTGATGCAGTTTGTGTTGTTGTGCAAATGTTATCATTACCTTCCAGATTGTTCCCTTTCCTCTATTAAACAGTTCTGCCCTTTTCCTGGTTGATGGCCCTGTGACTCACACACACTGACTGTTTGCTGTCTTGACTTGCTTTGAGAACTTAGTTATTCTCACACCTGTTTTTAGAGCTGAAATACTGCTTAAAGGGATCCCATTCAGTTTGGCCAATCTAAGTAGGCAGCTGTGTCACAAGAAGACGATGTCCCTTCAAGTTTAGGACTGCTTCTTTTTTTATTTTAATCCCCTCAGCACATTAGCCATGTGAGCCTTCCATCAAATGTGGGTTATGCTATAATTACTTGCTCATCATTACTTGGTATATATAAGAATTTGGTTGCATTACTTTTCATAGTAAAGTGTACAGTTTACGAGAACAGCCTGCAACAAGTTTTTTGTGTAACCTCATAACCAACATGTTGCTGAAACATAAAGTTCTAACATATCCTCTATATAATGTGTAAATGTAGCATATTCTTGGTTTGCAAAACTGTACAATGTCAGCATTTATTCTGGCAACTGCAACTGTGTGTGGTTTTAGTTTATGTCATGATTTTGGGAAATATGCTTAAATTGTCCTCATTCTGGATTCCCATGGTTGTGTATTAAGTACAGAGATGGAGTCATGGTTTGTTTAGTTAATGATGCCTGGGAGCAGGGGGAAACAGCTAGCGTGACTCTGTTTGAAGCTAAAATACAGCACCCAACACCACCTCTAAATCTCGCCACAGGTTGATTTATCATTGTCTAATGTGTGCAAAAACAGAAATCTAAAAGAAAAAAAAATCTGTGGTTCAGTTACCTCTCTCAAACTGCTTGTACATTTCCCACATAATCACACAAGTATCCATCCATTCATTCATTTCCTTCGGCCCCTTATCCAAGGCTGGGTCGCAGGGGCAACAGGCTAAGCAGAGCACTCCAGGCGTTCCTCTCCCCAGCAACACTTTCTGGTTCCTCCTGGGGGACCCCAAGGTGTTCCCAGGCCAGACGAGATATGTAATCCTTCCAGCGTGTTCTGGGTCTGCCCCTGGGTCCTACCAGTAGGACGTGCCCAGAACACCTCCAGCAGGAGGTGCCCAGGAGGCATTCTGATCAGATGCCCGGAACACCTCAACTGGCCCCATTTGGCACAAAGGAGCAGTGGCTCTATTCTGAGCTCCTCCCGGATATCCGAGCTCCTCCTACAGAGAGTAACGCACTGAAATTGGTCCCATGAGTTTTCAACTGCTGAAATCATGTGACCAGAGTGATGACAAGAGTAAATGAGGATTCAGTCCTGAGTGGTCCTGTAACAAGTCAGCTTGGGGTTGTGGATGGATCACAAAGATTCAGGCTTTTCCCTGCCTATCCAACATGTTGTCATCCCAAGTTGTCACATATTGACGCTTTTCAGTGGACTTCCATGTCTACATATTATACTCTAGGTATCTCTCTGCGTCTACTGTTAACGTTCCAGGATGGCACTATGGTGACGGTGCTACCGTGACAGCAATAAATGCATATGGTAGAATGATGCTGCACATGGTTATGTTTAGCCAACCCAAGCACATGGCGACTAAAGCCTGAACATCAACAAAAACAGGATTAGGCAAAAAAGGCACGTGGTAAAGTAGAAAAAAAAATCACATTCAGACAGGAAGGGAACTCCAGACTCCTGCATGCAAGTCCAGGGTTTGTTCAGTCAATACAGACCTTCATGCTGCATTTATTAGGTCATAACTGACAGCGTTTCAACCTGACAGATGCGAAAGGTGGTTTTTGGCATTGAGATATTATGCCAAAAACACCCCTAAAGCAGCAATATTTTTTATTCAGTATTGAGCTGTTTCTATAAAATATGCAGATGCAGGGAACAGGTTGTCAATCATCTTATTTGTTGGGCTACCAATTTACACCATTTTCTTGAAGGTATGAGTAACCACATTGAATTGCTAGCTATAATCTATTATTCATCAAAATTAATTTTTTTTTTTTTTTTTTTTGGTAATGATCCAGGAGCACTTTTAAACTTAAGTACATTCCAGAAAATTCTTGAAGGAAAAAGTAAAGGAGAGCTCACAGCAGACGAACTCCAGAGGCTCTCTGACCTGCAGCCTTGCCTGGTTGCAGCTCAGAAGCAGTGGAGAGGCCCCAGGGAGATGTGCTGGATCCAAATCAAAGGCTGCAGGAGAGGGCGGCTTCGCAGGGGTCCTGGAAGAGGGAACTGTCTTTGTTGTGGGGCAGAACTCTTGAGCACAGTTTACATTTCAGAGCAGCGTGGTTCAGACTCGCACATCTCCCTGCTGTCATCTCCCTCATCCACTGCTGGAGCTGCGAACCATTATATGGTTAAGGCTTTTATTCTCTCAGTACCTGCTCCCTGATCTGTTTTCTGTTAGGGGATACAATAGATAGACTCAGTTAGTGTTTTGGAACAAGGGAGATTTTCACGGTCATTGTTGGTTAGTGTTTTCTTGTAGAACGAAATAGAATATTTTGTTGAGAATACTGAAGATGTAAATACAGACATCAAAGGGTTATAGGCTGTTTAGAGAAAAAGGAAACATACAAGTCTCTTTTAAATAAAGTCCTGCTTCTCTTTGCAAAGGATGGAAATGCAGGCTCCCTCCACTCTTTGATCAGCAGTGATACTCAACCTACAGCCCGCAGGCCAAATCTAGCTCCAAAAAGGTGGTTGGGTGCCCCCAAAAGCATTTTCTAAAACCCAATAAAAGATTAGGGGTTTAGAATTGGGAAGCGTTTTTATACTTTTAGTATACATAAGGTGCCAGACTGAAAAAAAACAAACAAACATCAAAATAGAGCTGGTTTGCCAAAAAAAGAGCCAGTGAAGGTTTCCCCGCACCTCCGAGAGGTCCTAGCTAAGACCCTGCAGTCCTGAAAACTGTGGAAATGTCCTAAAATCCTAGAAACATCGACATTAAGTCCTAGATCTATCTTAAAATCTTAGAAAGGAGCCGCTTACACTGAGCCCTGATCCTGTCATTTTTTTGTGAAATGTCTTGAAATCCTAGAAGCATCTTGGAAATGTGCTAAAATCCTAGAAATGTCCTAAAGTCCTGAAAATGTCCAAAATCTTAGAAATAGAGTCCTACAATGCGAAAGTCCATTAGCCTTTTAGCACTTCGAGTTCCCTCGTCTTAAAATCTGGGGGGCATTTGAATGTTTTTTTGGTAAAATGCCCTAAATAAGGTCTGTGGTTAACACAGCCTAAAGAAATATAGACGTTTTTTTTTCAGCAACTTAAAATACGTCCACCCTAACCTAATTTTTGAACTTTTAAGGTTTTACTCATTTTAAAAAAAGGCAGTTGCTAACAAGTGGCTAAATGAGACTAAAGTGTTTGTCGGGGATGTCAGACGTCATCACAGCAGACACAGAAACTCATTAAACCAACTTGTCCGCCTTTACAGCTTTACAGAGTCGCACTTGAACTTGTAGATTTATCTGTTTATTATATTTTTTGATTGTGTTTTAACATGTTTTTATGATGTTTGTGGTGGTGACGTTAAAGTCGTGCGACCACAATGTAGTTCTTGTATAGCCTAATGATAGCTTTTGCTTCTGGTGATTTCATTTACGCTTCAAAACACACAAAAGTGGTGCTCATCTGTTAAGAATATCATGCTGAACAAAATATGTAAGTATCATAAACTTTTGCTCGTCACAAAGCTTATTTTTGGCGATAATCGAAAGTCCCATTCAAAAATCCCATAAGGTTTTTGACAAGGGAACCAATGCGTTGCCAACTTCCTGGTTGGCCTACAAAAATACCTCCTCCTTTCACCACTCTGTATCCTTAAATTCTAGAAACGTCCTAAAATCAAAGAAATATCCTAAAATTCTTGACCTGTCATCAAGTCCTGGAAAATGAACTAAAATCCTAGAACCATCCTTAAATCCAAGAAATGTCCTAAAATCCAAGAAATGTCCTAAAATTCTAGAACTGTCCTAAAATCCAAGAAATGTCCTTTAATCCTGGAAAATCTCCTACAATCATAGTAATATTTTTACATCCTAGAACTGTTCGAAAATCCCAGAAATAAAGCACAGGGCTGTTGAGATTGGCCCCTATTCTCCTGTCATTTTGCAAAAGTGGCCCCTCAACCAAAGCAAAATGAGTATCCCTGATTTACAGCAACCTTTTCCTTAGAGTCTCATTTAGCTTCGGAGCCAAATGCGATCTAATTCAGCCAGAAACCAGGGATTTCTTTTTTTTTTCTAATGACACTGATTTGATTTGGCCTCAGTTAAACGCCTCACCCTCAGCCCTGCCTGTGAGCCCGAGCTTTATTCAAATCATCCCCACATACATCAAGAGGCTTTTAGCTGCCTTCCCATCCACAAGGAAGGCCCTGAGCTGCAGGTAAGATTAGATGTGACTGCATGATAATGGAAGCACTAATGCAATGACAGCCAGATTCACGCCATGCAAAGGTTACGGCCCAGGCAAATTCTTAATCAGCTCCAAATGTCAGAGGGCTAACCTTGGGTCCAAATAAGGGCGTATCCAGGCATTAGGAGGCAGACCACGTCAGCATGCTGATGAGCCGGGGGGGCAGTGGGGGGATGTTTGGGTCAGAGGAATCAGCATCCAAACTTTCTTTGAAACATGAGATGAGTGTCAAGAGGAATCATCCATCATGACAAGCTTGGCAGAGGTATTTCATTTTCTATTCAAACGTATTAACCTTCAGCAAATTTTCCGCCAACTTCTTGTCATCCATTAGAAGACAACTTTTAACTTTCAGCGCGTTTTATGTGAATCATGTCAGTGTCAAGTGTTTTAGGAAGTGACCACAACCAGGAACAGAATCTCTTGAGACAAATTACATCTCACAGAGAGAGGGACTCTGTGAATCTGGATAAAAAACAACTGAGCTCATCATGCTTTTGATCGCTTAGGGCCACAACTCGTTATTGTTGGGTGTCATTTAGGGATTTAAATTCTGCTAATCTTGATTTCAATTTTTTTCAAAGAAAAATGTGAATGTGAGGGTTTTTGACATTTTAACTAGTTGTAGGGCACATATGACACACTCACACACATGCTCAGTATCTCCACTTCAACTGCTTTCTCCTGCTACATGTCAACTGACTGTATTCTATAACTGACAGTTCAGCCCAACACTGTAATTGCTGTCAGTGACTGAATACCAGCTGACAATTTAGCTGCTTTCGTCAATTACACTACCACTACTACAACTACCAGTATGTTTGTGTGTGTGTGTGTGTGTTTACAATATATTTTTTGTAGCATATAATGTAACTGTTGACTGCAAGCACATAGGTACACTTGTTTGTTAATATATCAATAGCAATAATGCACTGTTTTATGTGTCATTTGGTAATTACAGCAGACTACAATGACACTTTTATTTTTTTGTGCAGTTGCAGCTGCAGCATTAGTGTTATCTGGTGATGTGGCAGCGTCATGACATGATATTTTTAAGAAACATGGCGGTTAAGAAGCTTATATCAAAAAACTCTTCTGTGGTTAAAGTAAGTCTTTTCAGTCTACACTGAGCTGTAGCAAATGTCTTTCAGCCGGGTGGCTGTGGGGTGTGTGTTGTCCTCGCAGAGTGTTGGCAGCGCTGAAGGTGTTCTCTCCTGTGGATTGTGGTTTCACCCTGTGGTGATGTGTTCTGACTGCTGCTCCGCTCACTACGCCAGCATCAGTCTATCAAACACAACTAGAGGTGGACAGGGGGAGAAGTTTATGAACTCTGAGTGCACCCAGACACACTCACACGCAGGCAGGCAAGCTGAAACACAAAGACAAATCTACATTGTTGTTTGATTTTGTGGATGACCTTTCTGTGGACACAACTGTGTTCTTACATAATGCTGAGGTATACACTGTGAAATCAGAGAAGCATTAGTCTGCCTCTGTTAAACATTTACATCAACATTTTATATTTTACAGTGCACGTCTTTCCTCACAATCTGCGCCTGCAATACAGGTTTTTAAAAGGTTTATATGACCATGTAAACCACGAATAAAAAGTTTTAGAGCATGACAAACTAGAATTATCACTCCGGGTTGTACCATTAAAATTTGCACTTACAGTTTACATCCATGTCTGTGAAAACATGGATGCTTCTCATACACATCTTCCCCTCAGCAGCACTGAAGATTTTGATTTGACTTTTATTTATTTCGAACGCATAAAAAAGAAACAAAAACAAGAAAATATTCTACAAAAACAGATAGACGAAAAACACAGTGATAATTACAGACAAGAAATGGTCAAATACATAATGACTTGCGCTGCATACTTGCAAAGAAGTAAAAAGAAGTGAAAACTCATTAAGTCCCACCCTTTCCCCATAAGTCATTGAATTTTAATTAACTATTTTTGGAATTTTGGAGTGTTGGCCAAATCTTGCGAGGTCACAGTGTCATTGACCTTTGACCCTCAACCACCATATTCTAATAAATTCATTCTTAAATTCAGGTAGACCTTTGTTTACAAAAATGAGACAGATGAGGTCACAATGGCCTTTGGCCATCAAATTCTAATCAGTTCATTGTTGACTCCAAGTTAACGTTTGTGCCAAATCTGGAGAAATTCCCTCTATTAGAATGGGACTGGATAAACATTATGCTTCAGGTCATGACTATAGGCAGCTCAGAGGTGTAAAAAAAATATCACTTCATCATTTTTCAGACTTATAACTCTGAACTGGATGATAACAAGACGACTTATGTACACTCTCAGTATTGCTGCTGCCTTAAATGTAATCACAGAGGTCATATTTTCTGTACCTTATCTTAAGAAGTCTTTGCTGCTGTAATGCCGAAAAGCAGACTTCACGTTCCCTAGTTTAGAACTGTTTTTGTTTTTTATGCTAGAAATTAAAAAAAAAAAAAAAAAAAAAAGAAATTATTGAGTATATGGCTTTTAAATACAACAACCGTGAACCTCAAGGTTGGCTTCAGACAAGACATGAAGAAAATCTTTGCCCCATTTGACCTATATTTGTGTTTGTGTGCTCCAAAACAACCAAACTGCACATATATTAGCTGAAGCTAACTGTCAGTGTGCATGTTTGTGTGATCATGTGACAGCTCTGATTCAAACTGATTTTAAAACATCAGGAAGTCCAGTTTTTCTCTTATCTTTACCTCCGTCTGCTCTGCTTTTAACTCATGTCTCTGTGTTTATGACCTGGCCTTGGGATATTTGCTAACTCCGTGCAGGGTCAATTTACATCCAACTCTATATTCACTCATGCTGCGCCTGAAACTTGCTTTGTCTGAGCCAAGGGCAACATTTGAAGTCATATATTTGAGATCACGGTGATGAAAGATTTCAGCATTAAAATAAAGCACCTATGATCAGAGAGATGAGGCTGTATCCCTTGACCTCTGACCTCAAGATAACTGAATGAATATTGGTTCCACGAGTCTCCTTTTTAAAGACATGTCCAGTATTTTGCATGCAGTATGAATGTGTTATTTGGTCTATTGTATTTGAATATTTCTGCATATCGGGGTCCCTTAACAGTCTTGAAATTGCTCCCATCAATTAGCTAAGCACACATCTGCAGCTGATCAGACTGAAGTCAGCATGCAGCAACATTGCAAAAGACTGCAAAGCCCTTTTCAGACCTTTGGACGAAATTAAATGGAAGAAGTTAAATCCTGACCTGAAAAACAGAAATAAATTAGTACAAAGTTACGTAAAAATTGAAAAAAATGGCTGTGGGGGGAAACTGAAAAAAGCAAATGAAGAAATGAGAGGAAAATAAAAAACAAGTGAAATATATAAATATATAATAAAGATAATTATGAATATAGTTTTGTTTTTAGATCATATCTAATTTCCCCCAATTAATTCAGATATGTTCATGTCCCTGTCACCTTTTACTTTTTTCTTTTTCTTGTTTTTTTTGCATTTTGCATTTTGCAGGACATTACTTGTCAAGTTGCTCATTTATTTTTTGTTTTTTTTCCCAATGTTTTTGAAAGAAGTCAAACCAATTTTCTCAGGTTTCAGAGTTTAAATGCTAGTGAAGAAAGCTGAAGTTGAGCCAGGTGTTAAAGGGTAAACTGCAGTGCTGCTAAATGGGTGGAAACTGACTGCAGACCAGCCAACATCCGACAACGAATGCTGTCATTTCTTAAACTTGTTAATATGCACAACAAAACTGTTTTCAAATGCAAAATAATGGACTGAAAAAAAAGATATATATAAATATTTAAATCAGTTATTTGACAGCCCCACTTTTAATGTCTTAGAAGTCTACACCGTTGCATCTGCTGTCAACAGAAATGCAAGAGAGTTTATTCCAGGTGCATGTTTCTAAGTACAAGTAGTTTCCTCATTTGCTTGTATTCTGTCTGAGTTTTGTGAACACTGCTTGCAGCACAAGAATGACATTTTCCCTCTTATCATTAGTGGACTGTGACCTAAAAGCCGGCAGGTGAGATGTGACGTGCTCTCCCTGCATTGCTGCGCGCTGTGATTGGACAGGAGAGGCAGACTTACGACCTGCAGGAGATAAAAATGGAGTCTGAAACATTTATTAGACTGAAGGCAGCCAGCGCCTCCTTGGAATCTATTAATCCTTGTACACTCAACACAAGTGCTGTACCCATCCTCACCCCGCTCATGCATACTGCTCTGTCACTCTGTCACACACACATGCACACAAACACGCACACACACTGACTCAGTGGGGAGGGAAATGTGAGCTGTGAGATAAGCAGGGGAGATCAGCTGATGTGCAGATTGCGTCTGCAGATAAGGAGAGTTAACATTAGAGAGGCAGGGGCACAACATCAGTCTGCAGCATCTCACAACAGACAAGAAGTAATGGAGAGAAAGGGTTAAAAGGTTAGGTTAATGGGACAAAGGCAGTGCAGTGTAATAAATAGCATTGTTTGGGCAGACAGAAAGCAATGGGATGAAGGGAAGTGACATAGGATCGTTGAAATGAACACAGCAAGTGGGCTTCAGACTCAGCCTCTCTCTGTTTTTTTAAATTTTTTTCATACATTGAGGTTTAAGCTAAAGAGTCATATGGTAAGATTTAGGGAAAAAAAACAACACAAATCCACACGGAAAGTTGTTTATGGGGCCCATGCCGTCTTGAAGCGTTTCATCTGCACATGACCAGTTCCGTCCGTCTGCGTTCTTAAGTGATGTCGCTTGTGTGTGTTGTATCTGGATGTGCCCAGTGTCGTCCAGCCATCCACTAGCGTATAATTACAGCTCCATCAGTTCTGTCCGAGTGCGTTCTCATCTGATGCCTTCTAGCCGCGTTCCAGTGGGACGTGGAAGGTGGCGTTGGCATCGCACTCATATGCTCAAAGCACTGGCAGAGCGTACATATTTGATGAAGTGGAAACGGTCTGGAGTGATATGTCTTTGTTTTGTAGTTTTTGCCCTCATTTTTATCAGTTATGGAAACATTGTACTCACCAAAGGAAATGTTGAAATCAATGCTGTGAAATAGCAACAATAAGATGAGACGCTTCAAAAAACTTCTGTTGCCAACAACTTAGTCAGATTATTGAAAGCACTTTATTTCACAAGGTCAAACTAAAGTGAGTGCAGTCAGTAATCACTGATAATTCCAACATGTACAGAAAAACTGAGTGTGCAGAGCTCACAACACGGTACATTCGTACAGTGTGTCGCAGTTGGACCAGGAAGTAGGTATATGAAATATTATGTGCGTTTACAACAGGGGCAAAAATATGTCTGTGTTCTCTTAAATAACTTGGGGATTTGTTTAAAACCTGTTCACTATGAAATTAAGATATCAGTTTTTCTTCAAAACTGCTGAGAGCATTAAGGTCCTCTGACCAGCTGCTGCTGGAGCCCCCAAAACCAGACTGAAGTCTAGAGGGGACAGGGCCTTCACAGCAGTCGCCCCCAAACTCTGGAACAGTCTCCCCCTCCATATTAGAACCTCCCAGACCCTAGAGACGCTTAAATCTTCACTAAAGACCCACTTCTCCCTGGCATTTCATAAATGAGCACACAAATCACAGGCACAGCAATTTTTCTACTTTTACTGTTTTTATATCACTGTTTTAATTTTATTGTTTTTTATTGTAATCTATCTATTTATTTACTTTTTCTACATCCTATGTACAGCACTTTGATTGACCGTTGTCTTCTTAAAGGTGCATTAAAAATAAATAAACTTGAAACTTGCTGCTGTTTGGGGCGCTGGGGAGCTCAGCTGGTAAAGCGTGTGCCCTATATACAGAAGCTATGAGTCCTCGTTGCAGCGGCCCAGGGTTCAAATCCGACCAGTGGCACTTTGCTGCATGTCATCCCCACTCTCTCTCCATTTCCTGTCATTTCAAGGCCACAAAAGCCTGAAAGCCTAAAAAACAAACAAACAACCAAACAAAAAAACTGCTGATGTTTAAAAGGCAATTGAGAAACAAGGTGGATGGGTCGCACAAACAACTGATTTTCATGCAGGAGTCCAGAGTTCACTTCCCATGTGGATGTGAGTGTCTTTTTCTTGAGTTTTTTTTTCTACCTTACCATGTGCCACTTTTGCCTAAACCTAACCCTTTGTGACTTTGTTGCCTAATCGTAACCATCGTGATGGTGATGGTCAGCATTGGTTGCCACGTGCTGTTGTACAAACATACACATTGTGTGCATTTGTTGACATCAAGGTAACAGCATCCCAAAGTGTAAACAGCTGATGCAGAAGGATACATTATCTGTCATAAGTAGACGTGGAAGGTCTCTGACAGCGTGGCACTATGTGACGAGCTGGCATGAGAACACGTTGGGGTTTCATTCTTGACTCTACATTGGTCGTAGGTGTGAATGTGAGCGTGTGAATGGTTGTCTGTCTCTGTGTGTCAGCCCTGTGATTGTCCGCTGACCTGTCCAGGGTGTACTCTGCCTCTTAAACATCAGCTGGGATAGGCTCCAGCCCCCCCAACGACCCTGAACAGGATAAACAGTTACGGATCATGAATGAATGATAAAGCAGTGCAAGCTTCAGCTCCAAATAATGCACTGCGCAGGTTGGATGACATTATGTTGAGGATGAGGGTGAAAAGACAAAGGAACACAAAAGCCATAGCTCCGGTTCTATTAGCAGCTGCTGCTGGTAGTTTTGTGCACAGATGTGTGAGTGAGGGAGACAAGTCAGGAATGGTGGAGCTGTGATCATAAGGGTTTTACAGAGCTGTCCTCTCTAAAACCCTCTTCAATGTTCAGGGCCTCATTCCAATATTATTGTTGGTGTCTCATGATAAGGGGGCTGTCAAAACAGGAGGCATACTGTCTCTATTCGAAAAAAAAAACAAAACTGTGATATACAAGTTTTTCATATTTAATCTAGAAATGTTTTTTTCTTCTGACCACAAATGTGGGCCTTTCTTTTACATTTTTACACCAGCCCAGCAAGTTCACTGTAAGTCAACTGTGTCGCAAACTGTGGTAAAAACCCCAGTTGGGGTAAACACTCTGAATGCTGTATAAACATGTCAAAACAATGCCTCTAAAACCTGACTAATAGCAGCATATTCCACATGTCTTTATCTGGAAACGCTAAATGCAGAAAAAAGCCTAATTCAGAATATTTAAGTGTAATATGCTGTTTACTTGGACTGCATCAAATTCAGAATAGTGTCATATTTGGAATAATAACAAAAAAAATAGTGTGCATGTATGTATTGCCACTTTTAAATAAAGCAGAAAAGCCAGAAACAAAAAGAAATTTAGACATTGTCTCGCAGTCGAGATCCACTGACTGGCCACTGGGCCAGTCTACCCTCGAAGTCATAGCAGCCCTCTGTTGATTCAACTGACTGCTCCAACACTGTCTGCTGAGTGATCTGCTGCTGCACAATAAAGTATGACGTGGAAAAATCATGGCTGTGGGGGGGAAAACACATAAAAGTCAATATGGCAATTCTCACAGCCGTCACATGCAGCAGTCAGAAATGTATCAGATTTAGGATCACATATGAAAGTGGCCCAGATCTGATTAAAAAAAAAAAGCTCAAAAAAATTTGCTGCTGTTCTCTGTTTTATGTTATCATAATTTGAATATATTTGGGATTGGGATGAAACAAGCAATGTGTGTGTGTGTGTGTGTGTGTGTGTATGTATATATATATATATATATATATATATATATATATATATATATATATATATATATTTTATTTTATTTATTTATTTTTTTTTTCCATATACAGATTTATCTGCAAACTTTGCCTGGATTTTTAAGCTTGTGGCTCCATATCACGGCACAGCTGATGGAGGATGACAAACATTTCCAATAACTCCGGAGTAAGGTAAAGTCCAAAAGTCAAAATTAATGAAAAACAGATAAAGGCATCATCATTTCCAGAATTCACAACATGTTGTTATCTGACAGAATGTTCTGCTTCAATCCATATTTGACAGCATTCAGCCTTTCAAAAATGTTTTCACTGCAGTCCCAATCACTTAGCCTATGTTTCCCATCATGCCTAGTGATGGACTGAATAGTTTTTAGTTTGCAGGTCATATTGCTGTTTTATGTTCCAAAGCACAAATGTCACTTTTTGTCAGTGTTTAATATGTCTGTTGAGAACATGATAGTTTATGCTGCCTATTGCCATCTTTGTGTTAGTTTATAGTTCACACTGTTAGTAAGGTGGATATTAGAATAGAATAGAATAGAATAGAATAGAATAGAATAGAATAGAATAGAATAGAATAGAACAGAAATGACATGCAGATTTGAACACATTCTAATGTCTTGTTGACCAATCAGATTGCTTGGTCAGAGCTACTTGTTGTATAAAGGCCTATTAGGACTGTGGTTAAATCAAGTCACTGTGCTCTGGGAGCTGCTGACCCACCTGAGAGAATCTCATTAGTATGGGCTTCACTTTGGGTCTTACTGTCCCAAGCTGCTCTAAATGCTACTTCAGAGGATTTTCCACCCTGACAAGAACAATATTCTGAAGAGTCTATCATAAACTGTTATACCCAGTGGCTCACACTGTATCTCACCCTGAAAAATATCATCCTGTCTGCCTAAACATCTTCATAGCGTGAGGAGCTTGGTGGAGGGTAGACAAGGTTATAGAGGATCCTCTCTTTATTTATCCACCTGAGCTCTTTCAAGGCCCCCTCCCAGGCTCTTTTGCACCTCCCAGAATAGACCAGCCTGGGTGAGTTGGCAGGCCTGATTACACCCCGCACATTTATCAGTTTCCAAGGCTATCATTATCCCCCTGGGGAAAGTTGTGAATCCGGTTGACAGGTGCGGGGCAATTTTGAGATTATTTATAATGACGGCTCCACCTCCGAATCCACCGTCATTTGCAGCTGTCCTCTGGAATATGTTACAGCAACACACAGGCTGGCATAGACTTTAAATGGAAGAGCACTTGAAAACATATGAGCACAAGGCCAAAGCTCTTCCACCCACAAAAGTGGAAAGAATTAAGTAATTGATTTGGGCTGTTTCTTTTTTTAATCTGGCAAATTTTCTTTTAGTTTCCAGAACGCTCTTCTCAAAGTTAGGGTAATATTCTCTGTAAACACACACACACACACACACACACACACACACACACACACATATATATATGTAACGTCAAATTTTCAAAAAAAAAAAAGATCTGTAAGTAATCTTGGACATGCAAAATGTGTTCTGAATGTTGTTTTAAAGATGTTCTTCCTTTGTTCTCATGTAACATTATGGGAATATTTTATAAAAGAACATTCTATCATATGTCACCTCCAAACATCACCGAAACATCCTTAGAATGTTACAGTTATAATGTTATGTCTTAGCTTGTATTTAACCTTATAGCAACATTATTTGAATTGATAAACATCCTTAAAAGGTTCTTTGAACATTTGATTAGAATCTTTTCTTAAAAACATTATTGCAACTTGTAGGTAACATTAGCTAATGTTCTGGGAACGTTCCCTGCTAGCTCGGGCAGGCTACTGTGAATATGTAGTATAAATAAGGTGTAGACAAGTTGGATGACTTCGACTCAAATAATAGTTAGACTCAACAAAGTCAAAATGAACATGCAACCTGACTTTGACTTCACCAAAAAAAGGCTCATGACTTTGCTTTGCCTGAAGCATTTCAACATTTTAACCCAAACATCAACAAGACTCTGCTGTCATGGAAACAGCTCTTATGATGTACAGTCGTGCTTCGAGGTAAATACTAACAGTACATGCAACACACACTGGGGTCGTCACTTTAGAAAGTGGCCAGACGGAGTTGGTTACGCTTGCAAAAAAAAACAACAACGAAATATAAGATGCACTGCTGCACACGGGTGGAGGGGTGCATATGTCCCACAAACAACCGAATTTGATGCAGGAGTCCGGAATTAGCTTCCCACGTGGATGTGTGTGGGTTTTTTTTGCTACACATAACCATGCTTCTCGGTTAAACCTAACCGTCCATGACTTTGTTATGTATCCCTAACCATCGAGACGAGCTGCATTGGTTGCCTTGTGCTATTGTGTAAACATGAGGACCATGCTGCGTCATCCCACCATGTGCATTTATTGACATCACTATAACGGCATCCGAGAACGAACAGCTAACGCAGAAGGATACCTAAAATGTCATAAGTAGATGCAGAAGGTTGCTGACAGGGCGTCACTGTGTGATGAGAACATATTGAAAATCCTGCATGTGGTTGGGCACAAGTACACAGAAGGTTTTGTAGAATGTCGGACAGCCTATATGGCACTACATCTCATTTTCTCTACTGTGATGACACCCTTGAGTGCAATGCATCATGTTTTGCCTACAAAGGGGAGCATCCAAGAATAGTCTTGCACCGTTTTTTGCTTTTGTTTTTCTTAACATGGTGGCACTAAGGGGTAAAAAGTAAGGTGGTTTTGAACTTCTCTCTTGGGTTCCTTTTTTCTCTTGTACAAGACAATGCAATACTATAAATGTCTCCCAGGAGAGATTGAAAATGTGCGCCGTGATATTTAAACAATATCATGTGTCTCCTCCCTTGATGACAGCCTTCTTTTCACTCGGCCCTCCATGATGGCCATTTGAAACAGAAGAACAAAGAAAAGAAAAGAAAAGGAAAGGGATTATCTGTAAAGTTTGACCTGATGGCGGCACAAGAAGAAAAGTCAGGATGTCACCCAAACTATTGGGTATAGATACACTACTATATATGGGGATCATAAATATTCAAACCACAGACCAAAACTTGACTGTGATGCCCCTTTAATTTAAACAAAAAAAAAAAAAAAAAAAAAAAGAGAAAGTGCTTTGTTAGGTTTGACCTAATGGCAGCACAGGAAGAGAAGTCGGGAGATCACCCAAACCATTAGCCCTTATCCTCTGGGGATCATGAATATCCAAACCCAGACTAAAACTTGATGTCACTTATAAGTCAAGGTTCCTCTGTTGGGAATAACTGTAGGCTTTATCTTGTAGAATGGGACCTGGCTGTTTTTTCAGCCCTAACATTAGCTTCATTTTAAATTCCTTTATGTGGCTATACTTTAAAAATGACATCTGTCCAAGTATCTAGTTTCAGAGTTGGTCACAAATGTGTCCTTGACAAGTGGATTAATAGACAGTAACCACAAAGATGAGGAGTGCTTGTTTTGAAGACATTTCAGTGTTCAGCACCGGGGAACTTTGCAAACAATGCAGATGATTGATTGAACAATGATTATAAATAACCATGTGAAAAGACACATCATTAAAAATCTCATCACAGAATCTTTTTAAGGGACGTCTCCCCCGTTAGGTGCAAGGTGAGCCTTGGATGACTCATGGGAAATGTTGATAGTGAATGGGCTGATATTCATTCTACACTCATTCAAGGTTATAAATACTCCTAGCAGACAGACAGACATGCCTGGGAGGGGAAGCTACGGAAGCTAATTGCATGTCAGTCACACTGTGGGGGAGAGTCTGTCTGGAAGAGGACAGAAGTAGAGTGTATGATTAGGGTGTGGGATACAGATACAGTGTCGAAAAGATTTGGACTGTGTTGCATAAATACTTCTCAGTCACTATCACAAGGTACGCAAACACCAGAATCTAAGGTTTAAGTATTAATGCGTTTCTCAAACCAGAAGACGGGCCCCATGAAGGTGGTGTCAGTCCGTCACTCTGCTCCCTGTCAGAACACTGCTGGACAGATAACTGAACACGTTCTCATCCAAACTCATTACACAGTGTTACTCTGTCAGTTACATTCTGTATCTGTTTATGGCATTTTAGGTATCCTGCTGCTTCAGCTTTTTACACTCCTGGATGCCGTTACCATGATGTCACACAAATACTGATGGTGAGGTTTAGGCAAAAGAGTTGGTAATGTTCCATCCGTCTTCGTTCTCATGTGACGTCAACCATGTGTGTTGCATGTGGATTTGCCTGGTGCCATCAGACTGTCCGCTGCTGTATAATAACAATATCTTTGGTTCTGTCTGGTTAGTTGCATTCTGATTGGATGTGGAAAGTGGCTTCTGGTGTTACACTCATACGCCAAGAGCACCGACAGAGCGCTGCTATTTGACAAGTTCCGAGTGATAACAGGCTGTATAATCATGGATCTGCAGTGAATATTCTTGGTTTCCAGCTGACAGTTTATTATGATGACCTGACCTTTGTCTTGTCATGCAAATTAGACACAATTACATGAACCCAGTGCATATCTCTCAAAATTTAAATAGCCTCTGTTTTGTCAATTTCATATACATTCTCCTGCATTGTTCATGTGGACTGGTGTGAAAACTCTGGTTTGAAACAAACTACCTCCTGCTCCTAAGTGGACGTCATGGTCTGAAAGCAAAGCAGACCAGCAGCAGGGTTTTGTGATTGTAGATTATTGATTTAAGAATGAATTAAATCAATTGACTGACCATGGGAACCAGCAGTAAAGCGATGTCCTGGTCTGTAGGCTGTTAACAATGCATGGCCTTTGTGTATGCACAATTATCTGGTAACCATGGAAAGACATCCACATTTATTTATATGGCATCTTCCTTGACTAAAACAAAAGTGTAAAACAAACAGTTAAAACAGATGTGCTGAGTTAGTCCTTCTCATGCACGGTGGCGGTTGACAAAATTGTTCAATCAGTGAGTTACCCATCAGTTTAGTTCATATGACATAATGCCTGCAATTCTTTTCTTTTTTTTTGTCAAAAGTCGGTATGGATACAAACCTCCCCAGAACTAAAAGGTAACTAGAGTTTATTTACTTCAGATTAACCAAATTACCCTTGTCACAGGTGTGAAATGCTCTAGAACACATCGGTCATGCCAACCTTACAGAAAAGTGTGGACTCTCTTTTTTGGATGTCATTTTCAGTACATGGAGGTCCCAACAGCTTGAATTAATGGTGCGTATAAAAAGACATTAAATGCCTTGCACAGAACTGCTGAATCTTTGACAAACATGCTATCAGGTTAATGTAATGCCAGTAGCTCTCCCTGCTCAGCGTACTCTTAGTGTTCTGTCTGATTTGTCTATATGTTTATGTGTTTGATGTACTTGTGAATGTGTGTATTTGTGTTTATGTGTCTATTTTTTATTTCTTCTTATAACTAATCATTTATCTTTTCAGTGATGTAAACATTTTTATTGTGTTCTGGGTCCATGACAAGTTCCTATGTCTTAGACCCATTGCTGTATGCCTATTATAAGAATACCCATTTTAATACACTTTTTGTATTAGTCTTAAGTTTATTCTACAACTTAAAATGCGTTTGGAAATCTGACTTACTGAGAATGTGGTTCCCTAAGCTGCATCCTCGGGAGCTTCCTCTGTAGTTCAAAGGGAATAGTTGTAAGAATGAGACTTTCAGATATAATCCACCCACCCCTCCCATCTAATTTCATGTATTTCAAGCAGATATGTCAATGCTCCATGCAGCACATGCATGTACAGTACAAATCACTGCTTAAGGCTCCTGCTGTTGCATTCGCAGTGTTATTATACAGAACAGCTGGACAGCACCTGCCATGGCAGCATGATACACCACTAGATGGCATCAGGTTGAAACATTGCTGGTAACATAAGTAGCTGGAAAGTCCCTATAGGTGGGCAGGAGTGGCGATGGATGGGTCCAACAAACCTCAGACTTTTACCCACGAGCCAGCTGCTTGCTACCCATATGGATGTTAAGCCAAACCATGGCGTTTTTTTTTTTTTTTTTCTTTACCATGTTTTTTAAAACATTTTTGGGGGAATTTTTGCCTTTATTTGATATTAAGCTTAAGGGGGAGAGAGAGGATGACATGCAGCAAAGGGCCGAGGCCTGAACTGAACCCCTGGCAACTGCAGCGAGAACATAGCCTCTGTCACCAAAAGCATAAAAAAATCCAGCATATTGGACTGCATGAATGTTCGCTGTTACAACTAAACAAAGCTAAACAACACTGTCTTCACAAACAGAGTGATATTTATAGCTATACATTTATTAATCAGAGCAGTCTGTTCACTCAAAATCAGCAGGATGAGACGCACAGAAACAGTTTGTAGGGCATACTTTCTCTCGTAACTGTCTCGTACCTTTAGCCAGGTTTCTACAATGGGGGAAATTAGAAATTGGGGCCAGATTTTCAATTTAGATCCATGAAGGTCATGCGGGCGAAATGACATCTGTCTGTCTGCACCTCCATGCTGTTTCAGTACTACAGACAGCTTTGCACCAATTTTCCGGAGTGTCAATAATCAACACAGATGCAGCAGAGAATAACATCAACAATTTCTTCCTTCTTTTGTTCTTATTTGTCCAAAGCAGCCCATAAAACATCCACAGAGCCCTTGGCCTCATCTCTCCTGCTTGTTTCTACACTCCCTGTGTCTCGCACAGTTCTATGTCCTTTTGCAACCACCGCACCACGGTCTCCACACTGTTGATCCGCCAAAATGACTTTGGTCTGCAAGGGTCCGACTGGTTGGCTAGTTTGAGGAAATTCAATGAACCTGATTGTCTTTTTGACATTTTACCAGTTTCCTCCTTGCTGTTGAGGGCAGGCTATCTTAATTCAAACTGCAGTTTCAAATCACATCAGCTCACATGAGGAGCACAACATTTCTAAACTCTGCACGCCTGAAGTGGCATCTCTCTCTCTCTTCCTCTTTTTTAAAATCTGATTAAACAGGGATTTTTTTGTGACTTCAGTGGGAAATAAAGGCTCACAAGACAGGTAACCTTAAATATTAGACAAAAATATATTTACATATTTTCATAGTGACACAGGAGGTATCAGATCCAATTAAATAAGTTCCAATGTGGGATCCGGCTAAAATTAAGCCCAGGGCGCATCCATGTGCAACGTGCTTTTGCCTGAAATGTGCATGACTTGTGTTGTTGCCTTATCCCAACCATTGTGACAGCCTGCGTTGGCTGTTGTGTGCTCATGTTATGTAAACATAAGGACAGTGCTGCATCATCCCACCATGTACATTTGTTGACATCACGGTAACAGCATCCAGGACCTTAAACAGCTGACACAGGAGGATACCTAAAATGTCATAAATAGATATGGTGGTCACTGACAGAGCAGCACCATATGATGAGCTGGGATGAGATTGTGTTGACAGTTAAACTTCCATAGGGCTAAAATGGACTGATGACATTATAAAGACATGAATGTGGACATCAAATATCTGGCCTGGGCATTTTCAGACAGTTTGTTTGGAGGCACTAACATGGACACAATGCAGCCTTTGTTTTGCTTTTAAACTCCATGTCCATGCAAAAGAACAGTGGCCACCCATCTCCCAAAGTGAGATCCTGACATTGATGTATTAGTATGAGTGAGTGGGAATGTGAGCCAGGCCAAGGTTAGTAGAGTCTGACCAGTCAAACCTTTATTTTGCTGTTTATCTGAGGCAGAGAGAGAAAAGCTGCAGACGGAGCGGAATGAGTATGTGATGTGGTTATTTCACAGACTGTGTTCTGTTATGTTTATACAACTGACTCAGTGGCATTTTTAAAGATACACACACAGCTGGCACAGAATAAATAAGATACTAATATTGTGTGTATTTGATCCTTTTCAGTGGATGTCAAAGTAGATTATAGGACTAAGGGTTTTTGTGACTGTGTGAAAAAAATGAATTGCCCTGCCAGTGAACACATTCTCATCCCAACTTGTCACATGATGTCGCTCTGTCAATGACCTTCTGCATCTACATATGACGTTTTAGGTATCCTTCTGCGTCACCTATTTACACTCCGGGATGCTGTTACCATGATGTCAAATTAGGTCCTGTCTAAGCATATTTTCATCTGACGCCTTCCAACCACGTTCCAGCTGGATGTGGAAGGTGGCCTTTGGCATCACGCTTGTATGCTGGAAGCATTGACAGAGCGGCGCTATTTGTCTAGTTGTGAGTGAGAACGGGCTGGCCAGAGGAGATAATCAAATACAACATGGGGGTTATGGGCTTTTTATATGGAAAGAACTCCCTGCACTTTGAACTTGGTGTAGGCTGCACTGTACAACAGAGAAGTAATGACCTCCTGGTATTAGAAAGCTGTCACAGTCCCACAGACGTCCTTCCATCAGAACATTTGCAGCACATCCCTGCCGTCTTATCTGGCTGTATCTATTTTAAGGAGGATAACACCACGCTTTGGGCTGTCACAAAATCATTTCAGCAGTGTATTGCTTTCAGCGATGCCTCTGTGTTTTTTCAGCTGAGGTGTGAAACCAATTCCTCCATCCTCTGCAAAGCCCCTCCATCTGGATGGCTGCTTAAGTCGGCATGCCGGTTGCTTTACATCAGACTGCACAGATAAGCTGCTGCTTCTATAGAAACGCTTGTCATACTGTACATCTCACTTAAATAAAAAGGTCAACACAAAACTAGGATTAAGGACACTGTATTGGTCTTTTTTAGATTCACTGCAGCTGTGAAAAGATGCAAATCTTTGTAGGCCAAGAGCTGTCAAATGAAACATAACCAAATTTCTCTTTGGAGTTACTGTAATGTTGAAATGGTTCAGTGCATGGATTACATTTCAGAGCAAAATGATAAACAATTTGAAAATCCATATATAAGAAGTTGCCCATTTGTTCTTTCTGGTACAGAATAAACATGTTCATAAATAAAAATGGAATAGAACAGCGCAGAAATCTACAACCACTTCAGACATCAGTCCTATGTAGGCATGCCACTAGAACAGAAATGTAGTAGTTGATATTAATACATCCCTTTTCTTGTGCTGCTTTCAAATGCCCTTAACAATATTAAAACCTGTGAGCCCTGAGCCAATAGGGCAAAGAACTGTCCTGCAAATAGAGATTAGTAGATTTGGAACTTTTTTTATTTTCTTAAAGCTAGGGGGGGGGAGGGGGGGGAAAGCTAAGGGGGGGAAATATATATATATATATATATATATATATATATATATATATATATATATATATATAAATTCCAGGTCATTCCCTTGTCTTTTTCTATTTATTTATTCATTTATATATTTATTTATAAATCATTCCCTTTTTTTACGCTACTCTTTGTTTTTGTGCTAATTTTCTTTTACTTTGTACTAATTTCTCGCTAAGTTGTGGATCATTTGCTCTTAAGTTGCTCAATGCTTTCTTCCCATGTTTTTGAAAGAGGTATAGCATTTGGCTCAGGTTTCAGAGGGTTAAATATACATCCCTTTTATTAAAAACATCTAAATCAAACTTATTATTTATTCCTGATAATCAGCATTATACTGAAAGTGTTCCTTCTTCTTGTTTTGGCATTTAATGGCAGACTAGAACACTTTTAGCCATATACATATTCCCATAAGGTATGGAGGAATTGCATCCCTGGTGCCCTCAATACCTTTTGTTTTTTTTCTTTTGAGACAGGGTTCAAATGTGTTACATTTTATTATACTTTTTATTTTATGTTTTATTTTTTAGGCAGCTATTTTTTTAACAGTTTAACACAGAAAACAAGGACGTTTAAACAATTCCAGCAACTTCAGGCTTCATAGCTGATCATATGTTTGGTTAAAGCTAATTTATTATGAGCTGTCAAATATTTTCTCTTTGAAGTAACTTTTCATTTCTGATAGCTTTTCTTCATTTGGCAACTTCTTTTGTTTCCATTTATATTTAATTCAGTTACATATAATTTACCAAAGTGATAAGATTCTGTATTGATTTAATTGTGAATTTGGCCAAAGGTGACATCCATTTCTTTTAATGTATTTTTGTTGTATTTATCATTTATTGTTTAATTAATTTATTGTTTTATGCACAGGTTGCCATGATTGATATTTTTGATTTTATTTATGTTTTTATTTATGTGCTGACTGTGAATAGTTGTTTTTTCCTATCTCCTGACAAAATAGCTTTGTATAAATGAAATGTGAATAAAAATGTTAAAAAAGTTGTCTACAAATGTATATATTTCCAATTCAAAAACAAAAAAAAAAGTTACTTAAATCATAAAAAAATGCAACTAATGTATCTGCACTTTGGACTGTTATATGTCTACTTTGAAACCATGCAATCAAATGACTGTGGGGAGAATTAACATGTAAAAAAGGATGTGTGTATGAAAGTGTACTGGACCTGATCAATAGCATCAAGAGCATATCCAGATTACATTTAACATCAGGTGTAAATTAGAATTTAATTTGACTTTTGAGAAACGACATCCAGGAGAGCCAAGCACCAGTTCTATTTGTTAACTATTAACCTATTAACTTGAATAAAAAGCTTTTCATGTCTCTTCTTTGTGCGTGCATGTATGTATGTGTGTGTGGGGGGGAAGTTCATCACACAATTTAATCTGCCCAGTCCAAAATCAATAGCATGCAATCCACTTGCAATCTACTTCCCAAATGGCTTTCTGTGAACAAAGAAAACAAGAATTAAAGTTAAGTGAAGAGGCTGCTGTAGGATTCCCTGGAGAGGAACTCCTCATTTATGGGATGTTCCTCATCTATAGTCGACACTCTGCAAAAAGCAGCCATAATGATGGATTCTGCAGAGTGGACATTTGTTTAAAACAGTTTCCAAATCATACACTTCTTTAGATTGTAAGGAGGGAACTTATCTACTGGTAATGTCCACTGAGATTCATGAGGTTGGAGTCGAACCTGCTTCACCCAGCATTTTAAACAGGTTTAGTGCAGTGGTCCAAGCATAACCAAAGCAAACGCTCAGTAGTAGTAGTACTTCTCAAGTACCACTGATGCATTCGCTGCTCCAGCAACCTGTCATTACCCACTTGAACCCTAATGTTCCCACTTCCCCTTCAATTTCACCTCAAGTTTCTTCACAGTTAAGTAAAAGACTGTTATAAACACACACGGTCTGTCTCTGCTTCATCCACTGCAAATTGTGTCAACTAAAACCTGAGAGAGAAATGCTGGAGGGACTGCAAAATTACTGAAAAGAAGTTTCATGGGTAAGTTCGGCCCCTTCTTATTCTAAAGTTGTAAAATAGTGCCACTTTGACAGCATTTGGGCATAAGTCCGCAATGCCAAAAGGCACATTTTTCATGCACATGAAATGCTGCTGGATGGCATCAGATGAGAACACGGCTGGACAGAAGCGGTTACAGTTATTATATGCCGGCGGACAGCTGGACAGCACCTGCCATGTCGGCATGAAATATGGCAGGACAGCGTCAGGTTGAAACATGTAACATAAGGAGCACGAGGGAGGACAGGAGTGATGGATGGGACCAACAAACCCCAGACATTCATACTACAGGTTTTTTTTCTTCACCTTACCATGTGCCTCCTTCCCCTAATCCTAACCGTAACCAAACGCGCATTTGTGGAAATCCTGGCATTGGTTGCCATGTGCTTTTGTTGTCAAAACATACCCATGTGCTTGTGTTGACATCCTGGTAGTGCCATCCTAGAATGTAATCAACAGATGTAGAAGGATATCTATGGTAATGAAGAGAGGTCCACTGCAAAGTGCAAAGTGGCAACATGTGAGGAGTTGGGATGAGAACATGTTGGTTAGTCAAACCTATTTGGAAGAAAAAGCAAATTTTGCAACATGAAACTAAAATCCAAACAGTGTTGTAAATACATTAAAAAAAAAAAAAAAAGTACATATCCCTCAGGTGGCACAGTGGTGCAGTGGTTAGCACTGTCATTTCACAGCAAGGGGGTGGAGTTTGCATGTTCTCCCTGTATCAGTATGGGTGTTCCTCCAACAGTCTAAAGACATAGAATAGAATAGAACAGAATATCTTTATTGTCATTGTACACGTACAATGAAATTGGATGTAATCCCCATCAAGTGCATGCAGGTGAATTGATTATAAACTGGCTGTAGATGTGAATGTGAGCATGAATGGTTTTCTGTCTCTATTTGTTAGCCCTGTAAGTCAGGTGACCAGTCAAGGGTGTTTCACCGGCTCCCCTGGCTTGCCTGCCACTTGTCTGTGTCTGTTGTGTGTTTTTTTGTTTTTTGTTTGTTTCTTTCTTTTTCTGATTGTTTTTTTTTTTTTTTTTTACAAATTTAATGAACCATTAAGACAAAGGTCCCCTAACTTTAGCTTATTACAGTATATACACAAAACTTTAGATTTTGCCACGGGAGACTACTGTTTGTTTCCCATATCCCACAACCAGCGGCGTAGTGGAGGGTGTACACAACACAACATACACAGGAATGTCCACCTCTTTTTTCTGGGCATTTACAAAATGCCCAACTATCAGCAAAAAAGCCATTGGAATATATGAGAAAGTATATCTGCTTCCTCCTTCATAACCTACCCATTTACATCGTACATTCACCTCATCAACCACCACTGCCCACCACAGGCTGTTTTCATGCACTGTTTGGACAAATACCCACAGAAAGTAATGCACCACAATTTGTATATAACCCACATAATCTGGAAGGCTGCGAGCATGTGACTAATGCGCTGACAGGAGTAAAGAAGGAAGCAGTTATAAAGACCGAAAGTCCACAGGTTGGTGTGATGTAGGGGTCAAACAACACATGACTTTCCAGCTCCTTATTGCCACTTTGTCAGTAATGTTTATGTAGACTCAGAAAAGCACCTTTCTTAGCTTATGATACCCTTCCATGTGATATCAGTTTGTACTACGGCCGGTCAGCACCATAGTGTCATTTTGAAATGCTTCCAGTAACAATGTAGTATAAGGAGATGGAAGGTTCCTGTAAGGGGGCAGGAGGGGGAGTGATGGGTCCAACAACCCCGGCCAGAGTCAAACCATGATGTTTTATTTTCTAAATCTAACCACATGCTTTAGTTGCCTTAACCTAACCTTGTGCTTTAGTTTACATCCAACTGTTGGTTGCAGCATCTTGTGATATTGACAGTAGACAGCAGGAAACCAAGCGCCTAATATGTAGATGCAAAAGTCAGCTCACAAAGCAGTGATGTATGATGACTTGGGATGAGAATTTGCAGGACACTGATGTACACTACCATGTGAAATCAAGTGAAGTTTTTTTAAAGTGCCTTGTTTTTTTTCCCTAAACCTAACCACAGTACCTTGTTATGATTGTTTACTTATCAATTTTTTGCAGCTTTGCTTGTAGAAGACATTTGACAGTCGGGTAGGAAATGTGTGGGTAGAGAGAGAGAGTGTAAACCCTACAACCCTCTTCTTCCAAAGAAAATGCTGCATTATGCCAAGCTATTTCCTGTCTAATCTAATCTAGATCTAGAGTAAAATCTAAAAATTAACAGTTGAGATGAGAGTTTGCGTTTAAGCTTCAGACCAGAGTTGAGTCTGACATGATTGTAGCCTCACAGCAGCACATCCAGAATGACTATCTTAATTCAATATGACACGAACTAAATAATCAGTCAGTGGTGACTAATTCATCAGCAACATTTAGATCAAAAACAGAGAGGAATGTGACATTTATTCTTATAGTTCAGGGAAACATCAAGGTCAGATGTGGTTTTAGCAAAGTGATGGATATAATAAAGTGAAGATTTCAACACTGGTGCTGGACTTCACTTCCTACCTTCTACCTAAAGTTGGTGTTGGGCTTTTCATTGTTTCACCTTGAGAAAACTATTTCCCTGATCTTGACCCAGTCACCTAATATTAACTACTGCTGTGCTGTACTGCTGATATGCTGTAACTATGATGTTTCCAGAAGTTTAAAGCATAAGTCTTACGATATATTCTGATGGTAAAAATGGCAACACTGATTTACAGACATATGAGGCGGGTTTTCATCACAGATTTGTGCAAAACTTAATATTTCCAAAATGTTAATAAAACACAATTGCGAGATGGCTGCATTTGCATTATGCGATTTCTCCTGCAATGTTCTGCAACTTTTCCTCTGGGGATAACATTCCAAGAAGCATGGCAATGGGTGTTTAAAACATTTGCAGATTTATTTCTATTACTGCCATGGAACAAGTCGCCAAAATAGCAAAACACCTCACATCATAAATGAAAACTCAGTCTGAGACTACTTATTAACATTATTTACCAGTTATTGTTACTTCTTTCATTTCAGCTGAGTGTGAGAGTCTTGTGTTTTGTCTTCAGCCATAGTGCACAGTGTGTCTCCGACCTGCTTGGAGGAGAGGAGAGCGGCGCAGAGCTTACTACAACCACACTCACCATACCACTTCAAGTGCTATTAAAGCTGCATGAGCTAAACGTCATCAGGGTTTATATATTAATGCCTGCCTTATACCTCTCCCCGAGACCAAAGAGGATAATTAACTCTTTTCCCGCCATTGAAGAGATTTTCTGCCATCTAAAAAACACTTCCCCACTGTTGATGAGATTTTCCGTCATTTACAAGACAACGCTTCCCTGCCGCTGACAAGATTTTCCATCAATCTGTGTTTTCACTGTCATGGTGAAGGGGATACTGTTGTGAATGTTGTGCAGTAAAACAACATTTCCACGTCCAAAAACAAACGGACAAGACGGTCTAAGGTCCCTGGGTGATGGGAGAAGAGGACTACTAATGTGCCGACCCTCTCAGCTGCGTTATTTTAAAAAGCCCAACAGGAGAAACGTTTAGCAACTTATTTAGATCATCAGGAAATAAGGAGGAAATACACTGTCATTTATTCCCATGCCTGCTCTTCACGGTAAATGCTAAACACTGCTGCCAGCGGCCATAAGGCCAGCATCTCCCTCCTCCCTGCTCCTGTATTGTGTATGTGTATGTGTGTGAGACAGTGACAGGACAAGAGGAGACGCTGCACACAGTGTGAATTCAGGTTTAGTGAGTTTCCAGCCCAGTTATGTTGAGAGAATAAACTGATATCTGATGTTTGATTCTGTCCAACTCCCAACAAGCAGAACAACATGTAAAATATGCAGTTCGCGACAAAGCCATTAATTACTTTTGTCCGAAATGTTTGGGTTTTTTTTGTTAACGAAAATGCACAAATTCAGATGTTGATAAAAAAGCAATGTAAGAAGCTAGACATAAATGTTTTTTTTGTGTATCAAAGCTGAAACTCTGTTCTTTATCTTGATGTATTCATTGCTTATATATTAAAAACATGAAATATTCTGGAGGTCTTAAAAGATAAGTAAATATGGTTGGCAACTTAATAAAACTACTCTGGCGAGGTAAGAGTTAATAGGGACGTGGACCAAAACATCCATTTTGGCGGCAGACTTCTCCATTCCAGAGATCACAAGACTTCACCTGAGAGGGGGAAAAACATATCAAACGCTCCTGCCTGGGAAGGACCAGCCCCCTTCAGGTGGAATCACTTCAGCCTGATCAGAGGCATTAAATGTTGCCTTCCTCCCTTACCATATGGAAAAGATATAGATTAATTTTATAAAGTTTGTATCTCTTTTACCTGGAACTTGTAAGAAATGCATGTAAAAGTCAAACCACACATATGATACTTAGTAGATTTGTACAATATGAAACTTGTATGATTTGGGAACTTAAAAGAACAATATATGATAGTAATTCCACATACAGTATCCTTAGTAGATATGTGTAATTGTAATATCAAACTTACATGAACAGGACAACCATCAGTGAAACTAAAATCTTGCAAGTATTATAGAAAACACTTGCAAAACTTGTGTGCAGTGGCACATACATGATACATACAAATAAAAAAAAACAACATAATCTTACAACAAAATCACATGGAAAAGCACAGGAGATTGCTATAAATCTGGGGGGGGGGGGGGGGGGTTGACACGTAATAACACTGCAGTGTTATTCCCCCACTTGTATGGGAAAGCCTGAATTAGATCATTAAAACCATCAAAAGTGAAGTACTTCTTGGCTGACAACAATCCAAAGCATTCAGCAAGTTCAACAGGTACTATCCCCTCAAAAAGGTCATGTGCCAATTCTGGGGGGAAACCTGCTGTAAAGGCTCTCAGTTAAAGCACATGTAGTTTGGACTCCAAAACAGGGTTTACCTTGTTCGTGTGCACTTGCTACGTGTGCATAATGTAGCTCTTTAGTTCTGAGACTGAAGCCACCCTCTTTGACCTCCTGTGACTGAATTTCACTGCGTGTAGCAGTACAAAATCGACAAAATCTCCAGAAAAACTCTCCACGAACCCAGCTAATCCATGCGCTCCAAGGTTGTTGGCCACTACACACAGAACAGTACCTCTGATGAATGTTCCTAGATGATCAATGAAAATCCCCTGTTGCTCTAATGTGACAAGATCATGCAGAAAAGGTTCAAATATTTTTTTTTATAGCCAAACATTTCCACATCTTCACTTTTACAAAGCAATGCAAGATAAATTGAGTTCAGTGATGACTGACAAACTGGCAGCAAGTTCCCTAAAATCCAATAAACTCCACAAAGCTGCTTTTTTCGTGACGTCCCGAAGGGATTACAAATTCCAAAGTCATCTATGTAAAGGTACAATGGCAGACTTAATTCCTTACCTGTGAGAAACCCGTTATTTTTAAAGTGACAACCATCTTGATAACATCTATACTCCCCATGTATTGAATGCTGGTCTGAATGACTATCAACAACTTTATTAAGAATATCTTTCTGTTTGAGTAACTGCTCTCAGGTTTTAATTTTTTTCACCGGAAGATTCGTCTTGATTTTGAGTCAAGAATGTACTCTACTGGATCGACAATGTCAAAATTTTCTTTGTAATACTTGCTGCGTTTATGAGCAGTAGCCAGTTGGCCATCCTTTGCTATACTTTTTAACAAAGGATTACATGAAGATAATGCAGTGGTCAATTCTTTAATCACTATCTGGTCAACTGAGACATTGTGATTTCTGTTGTTTCATTTGATATGGGCACAGACACAGATCCTATCAAATAATGCAATTCAGCAAGCAGTTCATCTATTGCTGTGCGTGGAACAAGGAAATAGTTTTCAAGCTTTAGTAAAAGAGATCCTAGTTTCAGTTCTATAGTCTTAGATAAATGCTGTTCTTTTGTTTCAGTTTCTATATCACTATCTGAATCAACATCACACTCACCACTTTGAGCTGTATTATCAGTGTCGCCATCTGCTAAATTTTCTGCTTCACTAGTGTTTAAGATACCTACTTTAAAATCTTGAAGAGAATAAGGAGTGTGTTTTCTACTTCTGTGGGACTTGTAAGTACCATAAATATTAGTCTGGAAAGAGCAGCCTTGAAACATACAATTCAATGTCTCATGGTTCTTGAGATGGTTATTGATGTGACAAAAATACTCTTGTGCTGATCCTATGGAGGTGCTTGGACTGACAGATAAAAGTAGCTGAAGTAACACATTTTTCAACACTTTGATTAATATGTGACCTGCTTAAATGACTATGAAGGGCATTCCAAGTTTTGAATACACACGGGAAATCAGAATAAGTGCATGGGTATGGGTGTCTGCGGCCAAAATTGTCATGAGCTGTAGTGTTTTAGTATTTGGACTCTTGTTGATACTGTTGTCCCACAGTCTTTTGATAAGAATCAAAACATTAAAATCAGACGACTCCTATGCAATAGATCCTTCAACTGCCTTGCCAGGCCTCCCCTTCTTTGACTCACTGTTCGTTCAGTAAAAATATAATTTGTAATTAATTATAAATGTATGTTGTAAACCTCCAGAAACCCCCCCTTAAATCCCAAAAGGCAGCATATTAATCAAGATATTTGCAGTTTAAAACAAGACTTTGAAAGTGTGTTTGAGTGTGTGTGTGTGTGTGTGTGTGTGTGTGTGTGTGTAGTGTGTTAGTACGCCTGCATGGACGTGTGATTAATTTTTTTCAGCTCCTAAGTGGTCCAAATGCTGCACCGCTGGCAGAGCAGCGTGTTTCCCTGCAGACTGATGGGGAAAAGACGCATGTAACGTCATGTTTACATGAGTGCTGATTGTAAAACATACATATACACATTTATTTGGGAATAGTACATGGTGTATCGGTGCCCGGACTCATACTCGCTGATACCGGTTCCGGTAATTCCAGTCGATACCGGTATTGGAATTGGAACAACTCTACTTGATTTATGAAGTAATGACAGTAAAAATATGTTAATTTACCTCTATTTCGAGGATGGCTGCAAATTTATCCAGGTCATGTTTCTCCATGTGCAATCCGTCCTGAAAACCCGATCCCTTCTGCGCATGTTTGAAACGCGTCTACATCCGCTCTTCTTCTTCTTCTTCTTCCTTCTTCTTCTTCTTCTTCTTTTGTTTCTTGGCAGTTTCGACGCTCCAAGGCATATTACTGCCCTCCACAGGTTAGTCCGTGAGTCACAGTCTACATCCGCTCGGCAGCCTGCTGAAGCATTTTGCGGCAGTTACAGATCAGGCTTGCCCGATCAGTTCTGCGCATGTGCAAATGTACGTCACCTTAAAAATTTTTATTTAAATTACTGATCACGGCATTTATAAGAAATTAGACAAGAATGTTTTCAACTTCATCTGGAGGAATAGATGTCACTATATAAAGAAATAAATTTTATGTAAACCCGAAAGTAAAGGAGGCATGGAGGTGTTAAGTTAATGCTGAGCAATGCTTTCAAAGTGCAGTGGTTAACAAATGTAATCAAAGAGAGAGCCAACATCTGGAACACCTTTCCTAAATTTGTATTTGAGGCTGTTGATGGAATCTGTTTTTTACTGAAATGTAATTACAAAATAGAAAAATTACCAGTTAAACTGTCAAACTTCTATAATCTATCCATTTTTGAATATACCGGTTAAATGCAGAAATGACTGAACATTGAATGTCATGTGCTCTTTCCCATACAGTGGCTGCACATCTCCAACAAAGTACACTAATGCCTCAAATGCATGACTTATCAGTTCAGCATTTAATTTAGACCCCAACAGAATGCTTATGCCCTCTGTCAGTAATGCCCAGTGAGAATGATACTTCTGTGGAAGTATGCCTTTCAGAACTGGCAAGCTATAGTACAAAAGCCAATGTTGCCACTCGTGGGCTTTCCAGAATTTGCGTTCTGTTAGAGATCTTGGAACTCAAATAAAAATACCTGGAGGTTTTATAGACAAGAGATGTCTGTCCATGATTGCTGTTTGTGCACCAATATACCATAGCTCAGAAATGCTCTTAGAATCCAACCCCAAAATCGCCATGTATCTGCAAACACCAAGCAACACATAGTGCATGTAGTCAGGGACAATCCCATTGATTAAATCAAACATTGGTGAATCTGCAAGAGCAGATGGGCTCTTTATGCCCAGTATAGTCTTCCCTTCTCTATTTCTACTGTGGTTCTATGATTTCTGTCACTGACTTGACTTTTCATCTGGATTGTTTGCGTTCCAGGGTGAAGGCAGATTATACAGCCATATTCACCATTAAACTGCTTAAATTCTGTAGTAATGGCCTTGCTACTGCATCACACACACAGTACAATGTGTGCACTTTAACGTGTCTCAATGACTGATCACTAGGATGCTGCCACTCAAAACCAGCTTGAGAAAGGTTGACACACTCCTCAACAAATGGTTGAAAGAAGCAGGACATGTCTGGCTTTTTGGATCCAAACCATAAAGCGCATAAAAGTATATGTTTATCTCTACTCTCATTAATGTGTGCATTTTGTCACAGTTTGTTAATGTTTAAAAGAATTTAATTAACTACACACACAGAAGACCACAATGACCGCAGCCATGTGTGCGTGACACTGTGCCAATTTGTGTGCTAAATATAGATGCAAAAACACAGACTGCAATCAGTTACAGGTTTGATAAATCACATTGCTGGTGATAATTGATTACCTTTGCATCTCCTCCTCTCAGTATTTTGCGCGTTCTGATAATCTGCATACTGTATATTCTGTATATTCATGAAGGCAAACACGCTAAATGGATTGCGCATACTGTATTTCTCATTTGACACGTAATCCTCGGTGCATCCGGTTAGTGGATCAGCTTTGCGCCCGCTATTAAGTTTGCTCATTTTTTTTACTGTCAAATCTTTAGTAGATCAGGCTCTTGGCGTTTAATAGCTGAACTGTGGTGACTTCTCTCCTTACTTTTGCCAGACTTTTCTATTTCAATTTTCACTTCCTTTGTGTGGGTCCAGTGCAGTTGAACATATGAAATTCTTTGAAGTAGGCATACTGTAAATGCCTGTAGTTGCAGGGAGATATTGATATAGATTTCTAACCATCTAACCTTCATTTGTACCATTTTGTCTATTCAGTCTTCATCCCCTGTTATTTCACAACCTAGCAGATGACCTTTGAATAGTTTTGCCCCTGTAATCATTCATTAGTATCACATAATTACTGAATAGTCAGCTCTGGTAACAAGAGAGTATTTGTTTTCTTTAAAAAGTAGGGGGGGCGGTTGTCGATTTTTTTGTGAAAAAAAAACTGAGATTTTATTTTTAGGCTATATCGCCCAGCCCTACCTGATGCATTGTGATATACAATTAAAGTTTGTAAAATGACAAAACAATTTTTTGTTTCGGATGTACTTTATATAGATGTGCCAGAACTTCTATGGACCATGAAGGATATAATTGATTCGGCTGCACCTCCTAAGAGATCCAGGTTGGAGCCTACCACTCCACCGCTGCACCCCCAAAGTTCTCAGTCCAAGTACAGTTCTACATCATAGTGGTCCCTCCCCTGATCTACACCATCCAGTTTCACATCTGAGTCTGCCATCCCATCACTGATGGACTCTCAGTCTTTGAGGGTGATCGTTTTTTAAAGAATAAACAAGTACAGTGCATAAATTACATCTGCATAACTTTTTTTTTTATAACTTAAATTTTTATTGAGTTTTCTCATGCATGTAGACAAAACAAAACAGCATACAAATAACAGTAATAATAACGTTAACAACCTGCCTGGAGATGTTCTACTATTCAGTCCACTGTTCCATTTAGCTTTTCTTCAGTTGGTGTCATGTCTCATATAGATGTTCCATTTTTTCCAGTTCATTTCTAATACGTTCTCCTTGAGTCTCAACAGGTACGTTAATTTTTCCATATCAAAGATTTCCTGGACAATTCCCAGCCACTGCTCCTGTTGGAGCGTTCACATTGAGCCAGTTTCTTACGACCGCTTTCTTGCTTGCTGCGAGTAATACTTTAGTCAGGTACAAATCCTCTCTCATTACGACCTTCTCAATATTCCCAAGATACATCACTGGACAAGTGTTTGAGATTTCATATCCCAAGACATTTTTTACAACCGAGTTAACATTTTGCCAGTATATCTTCATTTTTGTACACTTCCAGAAGATGTGTGCATGGTCTGCCTCCACACTCCCGCATAATCTCCAGCATTCTCGTTGTATAGTGAGTTGCCTTGATTTTATCTTTGGTGTTATAAAATAGCGAGTTAGATTTTTCCAGCAGAACTCCCTCCATATTAATGAATTTGTTGATGTACATTGTGTCTCACACATGTGGTACCACTCCTCCTCTTGTATTTGAATTTTTAGCTCTGCTTCCCATTTTGCTTTTATATAAAGTGTTGATTCCTCCCTACTCTCACCCAAAGCTCGATAGAAAGCAAAGATGAGCTGAGACCCACTCTGCATAACTTTTAACGTGTATGGCTGGTCTAAACTGCTTTTGTCTCATGTTTCTTGGGTACATATTTAAACCCTAAATGCTCATCATATCTCCTTAAACAGGTGGAGATCCATCCTGGGACTGGAGTCATGGTTGAGAAACTGGCGTGGGCCTATGCCCTAAATGTGAATTCTGCTACAGTGTTTGTGAGGCATCTGTTGACGGCAGTCTTACCATGGGCAAACAAAGCAGAGGAGATGCTCGTCTACCAGTGGACAAAAATAAACTGGATGCCATTTACAGTACGTTTTCAGGTTTTCATGTTTGCCAGTAGGCCAATGCTTTTTGCTTCAGACAAGGAACTTAAAAGAAGGAAGAGTCATTACATCATACCAACATTCTATGGTGCCAGATTTTTTTGGCAGTTGCGTTGAATTCTATGGGAAATGCATGGAGAACATATCAGCCCAAAATATCTACGTTGTATAATTGTTATTGAAGATAATACCAAATGGAAGAACATAATGAATACTGTCTGGTCTTCCTTTTATTACATATTATATACAGGGGTAATATTGGTCTTCTCATGACTTGCCATTTTAGGCTATCCTCTGCTGTTTTAAGTCCCTCTGGAGTGTCTTTGAGGTCCAACAACAAATAAACAAATTAAAGCATGTAGAAAAATCAGTAAGCATTTTCTAGTCTGAAGTATATTCTGAGGCATTTCCTCATCAAAGTTCACACAACATGATATTTTTCTTTTTAGTAAACTTCTCCATGCATATCCCATATGCTATATTGGATGATATATAGATAGATGATAGATACGATTATGTAATGATCCTTCCTTCCTTTATTGGTTTCTTTGAGACTACTATGTGTACTAAGTTCTTTTTTTCCTCCTTTTTTTATGTGTGTGTATGTAGGTGCAACTCTTGAGAGGTGGCCTGGGACCCAGCTCTCCAGCATCGGAAGCACAACCAATGCCAAGATCTAAGAGTTCCGCGCCCAAAATAAAAATGTTGCTGTGTTCACAGCATCTTCTTAAATTGTTCTTAAACTGCTTGTTTTTTTTTGTGTAATTGCAGTAACAAATCCGAATTTAGTTAATTAGTTAATTATATCAGTGATTAAGTAAGTGATTATGCCCAAATTGGGTTGGGTTACGCTTTTCCATTGTAAAGCAACCTAATGAGCTGGTTTCATAGATAATTGTTTTGCATCTACAACATGGGGGACACACAGGGCTTTGGGATCTGGCTTAGGGTGACATAATGATGACACAAAAAATACAGGAGTGCTGATGCAATACCACCAACACTATCCACCTCCAAGTAAGTTCTGATTTGTAGCTGAGTTTTACCCATTAAGGAGTAATTGTTATAAGTGGGCTGGTTTTAGATCTCCCTAGTTGTGCACATGTAAATCTTCTCAAGAATTTTTTGGAATTTCCAAACTTGGTGGTTTAGTTAACTCTAAAGAGATAGGACTGATTTACATACAGAGCTCTGACTGAATACTAGCAATATGTTGTCACTGTTCACTGTTACTAATAAAGTCTGTTAAATTAAATGTTTGCCTAACAGCCATGTTTTCTGTATTACTGATAGTGAAAGACTGCATTTTTTCTAACTGGAATGGTAATGGGAAAAAATAGTTGTTGTGAGTGCTGACCAGGCAATCTGCACCTTGCTAGTTTTCAACTAAGTTTGATCTGATTGCTTGGTCAGTAAAGGGTCAAATGTCACTTGATTCATATGTTTTTGACTACAAAAACTTTATATAAGCTTTAACTTTATCTAAAATGTATAAGAATTCATACACTAAAAGTATGTGTTTTTTATGCTGCTATTATAAATTTCATACTCTGACATATACCACAGAATACAAAAAAACTGTATGTAATGGTATATTATCCATATATGTTTTAGGTCATTTTAATCATATGACATATACGTAATGGACTTACATAAAACATATAAAGAAAGCATAATTTCCCTGCAAATTATGTATACTTTACATGCAGAAAACCTATATATAACGGTTTCTATTAATATACAGTATATGAAAGGGTTATGTCTTAAAAACAGACATATAGTTAAAAACTACGAAGCTTATATGAAACGTAAGGAAAATGTAATTTGCCATGCACTTTCCTTATATACCACATACATAATTTTAACTTGTTTCATACTTAATTCTTTTAACTATGTTGTATGAAAAGAATGCGAAAGTGGCCACTTTCAAGAGGAAATCATAGTATGAGACTTATAAGCACAACACATATAAAACATAAAGATGTATTACTGGAATTAATGTAACTTATAAGTTTTTTCTATTTCTTTTCCATATGGGTTTGTTCTGTCTTTTTCACCACAGCCATGCTGTGTGTGTCCTGTAAGATAAATTCCTCATTAGATATGTGTTTTACTTTGTTTCTGTTGAGATTTTTGATGTACTTTTTTCTCTTTGCAGAGCTACAACCACACATACATGAAAAAGCACAAGAAAACTACAAAGAAATTAAAATAAAACAAAAATTGCTCTGCTTTTGAACTCTGAACTTGGACCCTTGTCTCCTTTTTGGCTCCTTTATACTTCAGCATATTCCCTAACCATCAGATTTACAGTCTGACAAGCATAATCCGCAAAAAGGATGTGAGGATGTTGAAAAAACAAACAAATACAGTTAATTCAGGTAACTCAAGCTGTACTGAAGCACCAATCACTGGAGAAAACTCTCAGAAAAGGAGAGACATTCCCTTGAGTGAAAAGGACAAAAATATTAAAGGACGTTTTGTCATTTTATGTCTTTTTTTGTACAGTAAAAAACGGAAATGAATAATAATAGGCAAATGCAATGCAGAGCTATTCATTTATTCATATTTTCAAGCATAGGCTATGCATGTGATATATTTTAATAACTTCAAAGATGCCTACTTAAAGTGTAGACTCTGCAGCTGTATTGTGTCGAAAAATAGAAGTATATGATCGTACTTTATCGGCAGATAGCCAATAATAAATTACTCTGATTGGGGACAAAAAATGTGCTCTGGACATCCTTATCATCTTTAGTATTTATTAAATGCCTGTTAAAACACCCAGCTGACACTGAACAAATTATGTAAGTCCAACATTTACCCTCTTTTATATCTGGTTTTCTCTCCACTAACTCCTGGAAAGTTTATCTGTATTTAGCTACTAAATGCTCTGTTATGTTCTAGTCTCTAGCTGTGTCTGTTTGCCGAGGTAATGTTTATCAGAGCTGAGAACCAGGTTGTTTTTAGCTACATTTGTGGGCTGGCAAACCAAAACAATGAGCTAAAATAGTCTAAATAGATCAGAAGAGCTGAGAGAAACTGCAGAATAGGGTGATAAATCACTATAGTTTTATATCAATGAGCGACACTTTTCACATTACATGTATAACAGGGCTATGCAATTACAAATTCAATTGAGCAGGATTTCAAAAACAGGAAATGTAGATAGGCCCGATATTTTTAGCATTGAGCAGCCTATTTAAAACCTTTTTTATTTTTTATTTTTTTGTAATGACAGATTTACCAAATGCAAATAAAGGTAGTAAAAACTGTGATGTTTATCATTTCACATTTAAAAACAAACATACACACACACACACACACACACACACACACACGCACACGCACACACATGCAAACACCTTACCTGACGTTTTACTTTGAGGTTAGCTGTTGAGGCAAACACATAGGATGTATCTTTTTAAGTCTATGACAGCAAAAGTCTTACAACAGCGTCTTTACCCCTCTGCTGATGTGAGTCTGTGTCGATAGGTAGGCTACATCTGGTACATTTTTAAGAAACATGGCAAACTAAGCTACACTACATACACACAACTTTCATTTTAGCCTATTTTGAAAAATTTGCTAGCTGAGCTAGTGTGCCGTGCTGTGTAAACAACTCTGAGGTTGCTTCTGGGCCAACTGAATAGGCCTGAAGTAATTGAGCCATTGCCAGTGTTAGAATATTGATTAGTACAGCTTTAAAAGGTTGTCAGCAGTAATCCACCTGTGTTTACGTGAACATGCAGGTGGTTGTTTTTGTAATCCCCGAAATACCAAAGTGCAATACTCAACACTGTGTGGTGTTTTTGTTAAACACTTGCATAGCTTTGACCCAGAACAACACCTTTCTGTCTACTGTTGAGTGATTTGGTTGCCACATTATCATATACTGACTTTGTGCTGGTTTATGACCGCAGCAGCTCTGGTTGACATGGATACTGCTCTTTCTGTTTTTATCTTTTAGTTCTAAGTGCTATATCGTAGGCAACTTGACTTGCTTTGGGTTTCTTGAAGACACTTCAGCTCACATCCAAGAGCCTCCTTCAGTTTAGATCAGTTCAGTGCTAAAACTGAAGAAGGCTCTTGGATGATCACCCCTCATCCGGCCTGTTGTCAATCCAAACTTGTAAAACAATGTTGTTTTGTCTGTGTTTTTGGCATAAATGCACAACACCAAAAAGCACCTTACACATGCACATGAAAGGCACCTGGATGGTGTCAGGTGAGAACACGGCTGTACAGAACAAGTGGCAGTTTTATTATCTGCTGGCGGATGGTCCAACAGTATCTGCTGCTTCTACATGATACGTGTCAGGATGACTTCAGATTGAAAGTAAGGAGTGTGAGGGTGCGGGGTGCCCAGTAGCTCGGTTGGTAGAGCAACCAATGTGGACGGTCATGATGGCTAGGATTAGGCAATGAAGTCACAGGTGGTTAGGTTAAGACAAAAGAGGTACATGAACTCCCTCATAAAAGTCAGTTGTTTGCGGTACACATCGGCTGCGGCTCAGAGGTAGAGCCAGTTGTCCTCTAATCGGAGGGTCAGTGGCTCGATCGCCAGCTCCTCCGGGCAACATGTTGAAGTATCCTTGGGCAAGATAGTGAACCCCAAATTGCTCCCGATGCTGTGTCATCAGAGTGTGAGTGTGTGTGAATGATTACTGAATAGCAGGTGGCACCTTGTACAGTAGCCTTGACCACCAGTGTGTGAATGTGTGTGTGAATGGGTGAATGTGACATGTAGTGTTAAAGCGCTTTGAGACTAGAAAAGCGCTATACAAGTATAGTCCATTTACCATTTACCATTTACATCCACCTCACCTACTCCGCCCTATAAGCGCACTTGCTCTACTTATATTACATCATCACCTGCAGCCTTTTAGAACTGATGCTATCCTTCTGAATCTCATAGGCACCTGACCAGTGATGTCTGGCTATGTGTCAAATGGTGCTGCCCGTGCATGGATAATGTGGACACATCTGGTGGCATCCCAAAGCACATAATAACAAAGTCACCGATTCTGTTCGGCTGCATTTTCATCTGATGCCGCCCAGCCGAGAAGGTTGCTTTTGGCATCCCGCTCATACGCTGAAAGCACTGACAGAGCGAACGTATTTCTAAAGTTCAAAATGAGAATAGGTTAGCGAGTCCAGTTGCCTTTGTAATAGCTCTTTAGATTTACCACAACTTGGATGACTTAGAATCTTCACCAACATCTTATCCTTTAGTTTTTGTGAAAAGTCAAAATCTCTTCAAGATATTTTCAGCTATCATAGCTTGTCTTCCTTTCCCTCATTGTGTCAGTCTCACACGCTCTTATTAGCTGACATTTCCCAAGTGTCCATGTGAGTGTTACCCAGACTTCACAGCACTAACACACAGCATGAGTGGATATGATTAACAGCCACATCTTCGATCGTGCCTTCCCCAAAGCTTATCTTAAGTAGAATCCATTAACCTTAACATGGTGCAATATGCAATTCGATGCACTAAAATGTAAGCTCTTGGCCCCAGTTCCAAAAGAGCCTAGAGAGGAAAAAAGCACAGCAGTGACTGGATTTGAAAGGGGAAAGTGCCAGTGATACATGTAAGCCAAGGCAAGCCGACTCAGTGGGCTCCATTCTAATAGGCCACCTCTGACTGGGGGGCGAGCAGTGCACGGCGAAGCCAAACAGCCTCTTAATCCCCGTTTGGCTCTTTTGATTCTGTCCAACAACGTTTCCTGCCAGCTCTGATAGCCTGACAAGTTGTGTTAATTTAAATGTCCAGGGTTCAATGGCCCTGTGTGGATGGTGGTGTGTTTATAGAAATTGTATATCCATGTGAAATTGTAGCTGGCAAAATCTTTTTTTTATCTTTTTGCTGCTTACCATTGCCACCAGCCCCTCTGGATTTGATTCATTTCCTAATTTAAACACTAAGCCTCTCCAGGACTATTATTTTACAGCATGTTAAAGGGAAGGGGGGTGACCTCTGGTTGAGCTTCCAAATCCATATCATGCATGTCAGGAGACAGATGTCCTGCATAGGGTGGATTTGAGGAGCACATGTTCCCCCTATGTGGGCTGTTCTTCGAAGAAACCAGCAGGGCTTTCCTGGTTTACAATACAGCAAGGTTTTCAATTTAATGAGAAGCAGTGTAAAGTTCATTCAGTAACTATACATGAGGCTATTATTTTTGATGTAAACAGATGTTCTGACATCCACAACATATAGTGGCTGAATTTGATGACTTGGGCGAGATTAATTGACCACACAGCATAACATTCAGGCTCAAATTTACTTTACCAAAATTAGAAAATAAATACATAAACAAACAAACAAATAAAAAAAAGAAAGAAACAGATTTCATGCTGCTCCAGTCCATTCTTACTCATCAAACACATCTGCTCTGTCAGTGCTCTCAGCGTACGAGTGTGATGCCAACAGCCACCTTCAGTGTCCAACCGGAACGCAGCTGAACAGCATCAGATGAGAACGAACTCAAATAAAACCAGTGTTGTTATTACACACCGACGTTATAACACATAGCCAGACACCAAAAAAAAAAGAAATGCTTAAGAACAGCATCATGTAATAACGCTGCCGTTAACCACATAATTCAAGGAGCACGAGTGTGCTTTTAGAGCAGGTGGGAAGTTGGATGAGTCCCACAAACAACTGACTTTTATGTGTTGGCTGCTCACAGGTTGTGGTTGTTGACATCATTTTGGTGACGCTGAAGCTCTGAACATGCTCTCTGGTAGACTTACATGTTTTATTCTTATATTCAGCAATATATTACTACACTACGTTCGCATGACTTATCGTCACCACCAAATCAAGCTGTTTTCGGTACAGTTCAGCCTTACTGATGAATTTCTGTTGTAGAAGAAAACATTAAAGTCTCTTCAGCTTGTGTTATCTAACCAAAAACTCATTCAAAAAAAACAGGCAATTCAGAAGGACACCTCAGACATTATAAGTAGATGCAGGAGGTCATTGATAGAGTGTGACCATGTGACAAGTTGAGATGAGAACTGTTGCATACACACACACATCCTTATACTTACATCTTTGTGAGGACCCTCATTGACATAGTGCATTCCCTAGCCCCTTACCCTTATCTTAGCCACCACAACTAAACACCTAACCCCAGCCCCTACCCTAACCCAAATTGCAACCTGAACCCTAAAACAGAGTGTTAACCCTCAAACAGTCCTTTGAAAAAGTGAGGACCTGTAAAAATGTCCTCACTTTCCAAAAATGACCTAACTTTGCTGTAAAAATACTTATTTTGTTCACACACACACAAAATCCACAATCCCTCCAAACTCTGACTGGCAGACTAGCACAGCTAGGCTGGTCTACAACCAAACAAGCACCAAACCAACATAGACCAGCATGGATAATATGAAGGATTCACCCTCTGGGTGGCATGAATCTCTGTACAAAATCTCAAGGCCAGTTGAGATTGCTATTCTGAAAGCCATACTGCTAGTACAGTAACTAAAAGGTCAAGTCAAGTCAGTTTTATTTAAAAAGCCCATTATCACAGATCACAGTTTGCCTCAGAGGGCTAAATAGCGTACGGCATCCCTCTGTCCTTCGACCCTCACATCAACAAAGGAAAAACTCCCCCGATAAAAACCCTATAACATGGGGAAAAACTGGTAGAAACCTCAGGAAGAGTGACTGAGGAGGGATCCCTCTTCCGGGACAGACAGATGTGCAATAGATGGGTAAAAAAAAATCTTTTAAGAAACACAGTGCTTCTATCCTCTTTTTTTACACTGTTCACAATTAATACAAGGCAAACAATATCCACAAACTAGATATCAACAACCATGTAACATCATGGTTATCTAAGTTTGACTTTCCTCCTGCCAGCACGCTGACAGCTCAATGGAGTGCACATGAATACCAAGCTGTACATTACATGGACGTGGTGTGTGCATTCCTAATCACAGGGCCTCCCCTAACATATGCCTCCCCCATCTGCTGTACTACCAATTCTTGGCATTCCTTGACCACCAGATGAAATATAACACAATACATAGCCTGACCATCTTTTATCATTATCAGCAGGCTTAGGCAGACCTGGAGGTTTCTTGTACCACCTTGGTCTCATTTGTTAACCACCTTGATGGTGTTAAGAAGCTCTAC
This sequence comes from Plectropomus leopardus, assembly GCF_008729295.1. Taxonomy (NCBI): domain Eukaryota; kingdom Metazoa; phylum Chordata; class Actinopteri; order Perciformes; family Serranidae; genus Plectropomus; species Plectropomus leopardus. The sequence continues at coordinate 30,571,141 of NC_056476.1, read as the reverse complement.
CTAGCAGTGAGAAAAAGGCTCGGCAGGCATCATTTTTCTTCATCCATGTCCACCTGGCTTACATTTCTCTGCAGAATATTCAGTTTGGAGCCATTAATCATCTTTTTTTTCTGTTGAGTGGATGAAGTGTTTAGATTGCAAATATCCCTGTGCCTGCTGAAAGCATGTTCATCACTATCAGGCCTGAGAGAACAGGAATTACTAAAGAAACCATGTTCCAATCACAGCATAATCAGACAGCCAGAAACATCCTCTGCTGGCAGAGCGCTAAAATATTTCTTACAGGTCCCCATGACATCCGGAGCAGAGGTGGTTGGGAATCGCATTATAATAACAGTGCATGCCTGCATTCGATACATAAGGGAGTTTACAGAATAGAACAGAACTTCTCATTCTAATGAGATAATGTGTGAGAGCCCCCTCTCATGATCCTGAACACTGTGATAGAATCTGTGCAGTTTTCCAGCTTTTGTTGTCTCTTTAAAGGCCTTTTTTTCTTTTCCCTAAAGGTCCTCTGTCAGCTTCAAACAGACTCCGAAACCACAGAGAGGCTAACAATCAGCTAATGCAGCACTCTGCACACTAACACACACAGATCTGGGGAGAGTTGGAGAAATGAATAAGTAAATGTAATGTTTGTCTTCAAGCTTGAACTTTGAGATGTGCCTTCTCCATGTTCCATCTATTGGTATAAACATTTTCTTTACTTTTCTCAGTCACAGCAAAGGTGAATCACATCTTAGCATGCATTGGGTAGAACTCAGGAAGATATCTGAGGTATCTTAGCTTGTGTAAATTATACCAGGTATTCTTTAGGCCAGCATATCATAAATCACTGTTTATTTGGGATATAGAAAGGAATTTATATCCAGAAGCAGAACTCAGACAAAGTTTGCAAAAGTCCACATGCAGTTTCATTTAGAAGCCAATGAGGTGGGAATTATTAGAGTTGAGCATGAGTTTCTGGTGGAGCAAGGCATGCTGGGTGAAAGCAGATTTGCTGTAAAGCAGAGTGATGAGGGGCTGGGTGAGGCAGACAGACGTCACAGAGCTGACCTGAGGCACAGGTAGGATGTGTCACTCAAAGCATAGGCAAACTCCAGGAAAGTAAGATAACAGGATATGACGTAGCCATGGACGTCACCTCTCCTTCAGCTCAGCTAAATTTGTGCTTGAATGTCTATCTTGCAAGCACTGGTGATGGTTTTTGTAGTTGACATTGGACGTTGTTGGGGAGTGGCTGATCGCATACTAACAAAGTCCAAAGCCAACCACAAAAAACACCATTAGTCATTAATTGGGATGTGAAAACCAAATACCCAGTCTGTAAATGTAATCATCAGTAAAATTGGAAAGATGAAGATAACGGCCACCAGCTGAACTCGCATCCCACTAGCCCCTGTACAGATGTTCTGTGCAGTCATGTTCTTATTTGACACCATCTGGCTACATTCCAGATGTGGAAGGTTGCTTTTGGCGTGCACTGAAAGAGTGGAGGTATCTGATGGGTTCTGAATGAGAATGGGCTTAAAGACCCCCCAAAAAAGAACTTAATTACAGTGCACACGTTGAAGGAGCTGATGGGATCACATCACTGCAGTTGTACCTTATTTAATTTCCATGTGACAAAGAAATGATTGATTGATTAATTGAATACAGTCTTGAACTAGAGACAGGCCACCTTGGCGAACTAAGCAATTTGACAAAGACTAGAGTGCAGAGCAAAACTATGTTTATGTACTGCAAGAGCTGATGAGTGGATGGATCACAGGTGTGCAGGTTGATTAATATTATTTTGAAAAATAATATATGCATCTAACAAGCAGAAACTGCACATTTTAGGTGAAAACAGAAGCGTACTTTGAAAAGACGCAATGTGTGTAGCAGTTGTGGATCAACACGGCATCCTGGAAGGTCATCAATAAAAGCAGGAGGATACCTGATGTGTCACATATAGAAGTGAACAGCACTGACCAAGGGATGATATCTGATGATGAAAATGTCTTGATAGAAGGAGAAGCAGCAGAAAACACTAGAATAGAGTGAGAGATGCAGTCAGACCTTGACAACATTTTATGATTCAGAGTTTCCAGACACCATTTTAAGTTCATTTCAGTGTATCAACCAAAAAAAGTAATTGATCACAGTGAAAACATTACTTCACTGGGTTTTATTTGTTGACTTGTCACATGGCAATGTTGCAAGCAATAGCTGTTTTAAAAAGTTGACATTCAAAAAAAAAAAGTTGTATATTAGGTAAGTCTAATTACATCTGAATCACAGGTACTTCTTAAGCACTATGTCATTGCCCCTGATAAACTAATCACATTTGGGTCCAAACTACCTCAATGATCTTTTTGCTCTAAGTTTTCAACTGTAGATTTCCTACATTCACACAGTATGTTCACAGTCTTTTTTTTCTTTATTTGGCGTTTGATTTTTTTTTTTTTCTGGCAGCTTAGCTGAGCTATCTAAAGCTTTTTGGCAACTGACCCTCAAATGTTATGTTTTGGAGCATCCCTGGACACACAAACAACACAGCTGTGTGAAGAACCACACAGAGTTAAAGAACCTTTGAATACAAATAAAAGTGTCTGAAAAAGAGTTCACTTTGCTGGATTATTGATTTCGAACAAGTTTCAAGTCTTTTTCAGTTAATTTTTTTTTCTTGGTGTTTGCCACTGCTGCCTACAGAGCTGCAACTGCTCTGTTTCCAAAGTATCAATTATGACGGATAATTCCTCACAACACACAGACACAAATGCCTCCCTGACAGCCATGTCTGAAGCTCTACAAGACTTTTAATTGGTTTCCGAGTGAGGAGAGAAAGCCCACACTGTGCCTGGAAATCCCTCTAATACCTGAATATCATCACAAGTTGTGCAGAGAGACTTTTGTAAGGTAATGATTTATTTATTTTCTCTCCATGCACAGTTTTAATAACAAAAGTGCTAATTGTATCCAGCTGGCTCATCCCATGAATATCATTCCACGGAGCGCTCACGCATTTAAATATTGACTTGACTCCAGGAGATGAACTGTGTTTTACAAACTGAAGGACAATGTTTGGAAGGTTGTAATGTTGATTTATTCATTTTAACAAGAGTCTAACAGCACTGCTCTGTGTGCTCACTGAAGTGACAAAAGTTTGTCTCTTGTGTGTGTGTGTGTGTGTGTGTGTGTGTGTGTCACTGCTGCACACTTCATATCTCTTATCAATTGTGTTCAACAAAACACAGTTTCTGATTCCCTGGTTTAGTTTTGAATTTGAATCAGTTTTATTGCTGAATTTTGTTTCCACATCCAATAAATTGAACTCTCTGGATTCCATATGAGTGTACACACACACACACACAGAACAGCAAAGCTGGACAAAACCTAAAAAAAATAAATAAAAAAATAGAAAGAAATGTTTTGGTAATCATATATATATATATATATATATATATATATATATATAGCATATCAGTTAGAATTTTTCAAATCGGTCAAAGTATGAGGATACAGCGCCCATTTTCGAACATACTTTTTTTAGTATTTAGCCACAAAAGGTTTCTCATTTTTTTGATTTTCCATTTTAAACACACCCAAAACAATAGGCTAGGAGTATCAGATCTTAATATTCTGTTCTGTACACATTGTCCAGATTCTTATAATACAGATTTATAAAATAAAAATTATAATTCATTGATTTTTCTTGCTCCAATATGTCATTGTGCACAGCATAAATGTATTTTATAATGTATTTCTATCGGGTTTTAAATGGGAATAAAATATCTATTTAGACTCTCAATCTTGCACCTCGACTTAATATCACTCACTCACACGCTTGTTGACAAACATCTTTGGTCTTTGAAATGCAGCTGCAGGTGCACCAAACATATCAGGTTTGTCCCAGTTCTGTTGGCCTCTGTCAATCTTGATGAGAGAAACATGCTGTAAGATACTGTAGATAGGACAAAGTTTCAAAAAAGTTTCAGTTGTTGAGATGATTAACATGTTAACAGTTGATGCTGCACCTGCAGCTGCATTTCAAAGACCAATGATGTTTGTCAACATGCGTCTGACTTTAGGTTTCATTCTGTGTGTGTGTGTGTGTGTGTGTGTGTGTGTGTGTGTGTGTGTGTGTATGTGTGTGTGTGTGTGCTCTTGTTTTCATGACATATCAGGACATTTTTATGATAACACACCTACAGTATCAGGACTCTTGGAAAAATGAGTTCCTTGCTAGCGAGTGTGTGCATGTGCATGAAAGACCTGGAGGAAAACCCCAACAGCATAACCTTCGGAAATCTTGCTAAAGTGACTTTGACGCAGGTAGTACTATTTAACAGAAAAAGGCAAGGGGAAGTTTCAAAAATGGAGCTCCAGGCTTTCACATCCCGGAATCGTACAGAGTTGAATCCTGACATTATTGAAACGGGGTGTGTATGAACCCAGAAGCAGTACGCCAACACTCAAAGTCAGTTGGTAATAAGCTTTATTATCGCCAACACAATTAAAGATCAGCTCACAAATGTTCTGTCCGTTCTTCGGGTGAATTACCCAGTTAATGTCTCTGGTAATCCCACGAGATGAAGACACGAAGCTGGAACTCACTGTGGCTGGAGAGTAGGAAACCCCGTAGCTCGAGGAACCGACAACACGTGTGGAAACGTCGTCGGGGAAAACGCTGGGTCGTGGTCGGGAACAGGCAGGGGATCCGTAGCCGAGGAAACAGTCCGAGGATGCAACGGTACCGTCGAGGAGCAGGCTGAAGGATCGTCGTGGTCGAGCGGGGAGGTCTTTGCCAGTGAAGCCGTCAGAGATGCGGAACGCCGAAGCGAAGCACGTGGTCAGGGACAGAAGGCAGGTAGGTACACCGGGTGGCAGGCACGGAGGGTTGGTCGGGAACAAACTGAGTCGGCAACAGGAAATCTGGCAAAAGAACGCTGGAAAGTCATGCATGGCAGAGGAACAATCTGGCAGTGAATGAACGTGTGCGAGAGTCTTAAGTACTGGACTGATTGATGATGAGCTGCAGCTGTGGGGGAGAGCAGACTGCAGCAGTGGGCGTGGCCAGCAGAAAGAGCAGGTCAGAGTGAGGTGAATGGAAAAGTACTGGCAGTGAAGGGGAGGAGGAGAATGCAGGAATCATGACAGAACCCCCCCCCCAAGGGACGGCCCATGACGTCCCAAACCCAAAGTCACAGAAGCCGGGTGGGCGGAGGGGGCCCGGAAGGAGGGTCAGAACTCCTCGGACCCGGCAGAAACCATCTCGTCGACGTCGTCGTAGTCGTCGTCGTCGCCGTCATCAGAAGGAGGATCCCCCACCGGCGGCGGCAAGGAACCCCTGGAGCAGGACCCCAACCCAGAAGGTCCAGGAGCAGGAGACGGAGAACGGGCAGGAACGGAAGACCCACGGCCAGGAACTGCACGGGACGGCTGGTCGGATGGAGCCGATGGAAATCCATGATGAGCTGGCGGTCCAGAACCTGCCGAGCCGGGACCCAGGATCGCTCCTCCGGACCGTACCCCTCCCAATCGACAAGGTACTGGAGGCCTCTGCCGCGGCGCCTGGACCGAAGGAGCCGACGGACCGTATAAGCCGGGGACCCGTCGATGATCCGAGGCGGAGGAGGCGGCTGAGAGGCTGGCTGCAAGGGACTCTCCCGGACCGGCTTGATCTTGGAGACGTGGAATGTGGGATGGATTCTCATGGCACGAGGAAGCTTCAAACGGACTGCCACGGGGTTGACGACCTTCTCAACAGGGAATGGACCGATGAACCTGGGAGCCAGTTTTTCGGGAGTCCACCCTCAGCGGAAGATCCCTGGTAGCCAGCCAAACCTGTTGGCCCACGGTAGGGAGGTGCCTGGGAACGGCGCCGATTAGCCGCCGAGGTGTAGCGGCCCACGGCCCGCAACAGCGTGGCCCTGGCCCGGGTCCAGGTCTGGCGGCAGCGGCGGACGAAGTCCTCCACCGAGGGGTAGGCCGTCTCCCTCTCTTGGGCAGGGAAACAGAGGAGGCTGGTAACCATAGGCACACTGGAAGGGGGAGAGCCCAGTGGCGGAACTCTGAAGGGTGTTGTGGGCGAACTCCACCCACAAGAGCTGCGATGACCAGGAGGCAGGATTGGTCGAAGCCATACAGCGGAGTGCCGTCTCCATCTCCTGATTCATCCTTTCAGTCTGTCCATTGGATTGGGGGTGATACCCGGAGGACAGGCTGGTGGACGCCCCCAGAAGACGGCAGAACTCCCTCCAGAATGCTGAGGTGAACTGGGGCCCCCGATCGGAGACCACATCTGAAGGGATGCCGTGCAGTCTGATGACATGCTGCAGTAGCAATCCCGCTGTCTCTTTGGCTGAAGGGAGCTTGGGTAAAGGCACAAAATGTGCCATCTTGCTGAACCGATCTACCACTGTCAGGATCGTGGTGTTGCCTCCCGACAGTGGCAGACCGGTGACAAAGTCCAGAGCGATGTGGGACCATGGGCGATGAGGAACAGGAAGAGGGTGCAAATGACCAGCAGGAGCTCGGCGAGGGGTCTTACATTGGTTGCAGACCGGACAGGAGTTCACAAAGTCTTTTAGTGTCGTTGACCAGGGTGGGCCACCAGAACCGTCGTTGCAAGACCTCCCTGGTACGAGTGATGCCAGGATGGCAGGTGAGACGAGACGAATGGGCCCACTGCAACACCTCAGACCTGAACCTCTCGGGAACAAACAGGCGGTTCTGAGGACAGGCGCTGGGACCCGTTGCTGTTCCAACGCCGACAGGATGCGGTCCTCGATCTCCCATGTGAGAGATGCCAGGAGTCGAGAGGCAGGAAGAATATTGTCAGAAAGGGGAGATTCTCCTCCTCCTCCAGGAACTGGCGAGAAAGGGCGTCGGGTTTGACATTCCGGGACCCCGGCCGGTACGAGAGAGTGAAGGAGAAACGAGCGAAGAAAAGGGCCCAACGGGCTTGACGGGAATTGAGTCTCTTGGCTGTCGGATATACTCTAGGTTCTTGTGGTCAGTCCATACGAGGAAAGGGACTCTGGAACCCTCTAGCCAGTGTCGCCACTCCTCCAACGCCAACTTAACCGCCAGAAGCTCGCGGTTGCCAATGTCATAGTTGCGTTCAGCTGGCGACAATCGTCGGGAGAAGAAGGCGCAGGGATGCAGCTTGCCATCTTCGCCGAGCGTTGGGAGAGGACTGCTCCCACCCCCACATCCGAGGCGTCGACCTCCACCACGAACTGCCCAGCAGGATCGGGGATGAGGAGAATGGGAGCAGAGCTGAAGCGACCCTTGAGGTGTTCGAAGGCGCCATCAGCTTCAGAAGACCAGCGGAACCGAACCTTGGAAGAGGTAAGCGCCGCGTGAGGGGGGCTGCCACCGTGCTGTACCCCCGGATGAATCTCCTATAGAAATTGGCAAACCCGGAATCGTTGCAGCTGCTTACGGGAATCGGGTGCCGGCCATGAGGTGACGGCGGAGACCTTAGCAGCAGGATCCATTTCCATGCTATTGTGACCAATGATGTAGCCCAGGAAAGACACAGAGGAAGCATGAAAGTCACATTTCTCCGCCTTAACAAACAGGGAGTTCTGGAGAAGCAGCTGCAACACAGTCTGTACATGGTGAACGTGTTCTTGTTTGGTCCGGGAGAAAATCAGAATATCGTCCAAATATATACGAACACAAACTTATTAAGGTGTTCTCTGAGCACGTCGTTGATCAGGGACTGAAAAACGGCTGGAGCATTGGTGAGCCCGAACGGCATCACCAAATACTCATAGTGTCCTGTGGGTGTATTGAAGGCCGTCTTCCACTCGTCCCCCTCACGAATGCGGACCAGGTGGTAAGCGTTCCGAAGATCAAGCTTGGTGAAGATCGTCGCCCCTTGTAAAAGTTCAAAAGCCGTCGTTATGAGAGGGAGGGGGTAACGATTCCTCACCGTGATCTCATTCAACCCCCTATAGTCTATGCAGGGCCGTAAAGAACCGTCCTTCTTCCCCACAAAGAAGAACCGGCTCCGGCAGGAGATGAGGACGGCCGGATGATTCCGCTAGCCAGAGAGTCTCTGATGTAGATGTCCATAGCCTCTCTCTCTGGTGCGGAGAGTGAGTAGAGCCGACCCTTAGGAGGAGAGCCGCTCCGGGAAGGAGATCGATGGCACAGTCATAAGAGCGGTGGGGCGGGTAGAGAGGTGGCCCTGGCCTTGTTAAACACCTCCCCGTAATCGTGGTACTCTGTGGGCACCCTTGAGAGATCCGGTGTGGTGCAGGAGCGGGTGATCCCCCTTGAAGCCTCTTGCCACCGAAGACAGGTCTGTTGACAGGAAGAACCCCATGCCACAATCGAGCCGGTAGACCAGTCTATATGTGGGGATTGTGACGACGGAGCCAGGGGTATCCGAGGATCAGAGGCAATTCTGGGGACCTCAGGACATGGAATTGAATGGTCTCACGGTGTTCACCAGACAGGAGCATGGAGACAGGAGTAGTCTGATGGGTCACGGTTCCCAGGAGGTGACCATCCAGAGCGTTAGCTGGAACAGAACGCGGTAGGGAGACCAGGGTTAATCCCAGCTGTCGAGCCAGTTCCTCGTCGATGAGATTCACATCAGCACCAGAGTCAATGAACGTGGCGAGGGTGTGAAACTTATCACCCAACAGGAGCTGCACGTGGAACAAGGGGCGGAGACTGGAGGCAGAGTTCTGGGAACGGCTCAGCAGGATGCCCCTCTCTACTGCTGAGCCCGACCTTTTACTGGGCAACTGGAGAGGAAATGTCCAGCCTGTCCACAGTACAAGCAGAGTCTCCCCCGACGTCGTCTCTCACGCTCCTCAGCAGATAATCTGGTTCGGCTCACCTGCATCGGCTCCGTCCCTCCCTCCCAGACTCGGGTCCGCTGGAAGCGTTACAGGTGGTGGTGGAACCCGCTGGTGACCAGAAAACCGGTGGGAACCTCCCTCCAGACGCTGCTCCTTTCTCCTCGCCTGAATCCGCCTGTCCAGTCTCGAGGTCACTTCAATGAGACCATCGAGAGAATGAGGAAGCTCAAAAGAGACCAGTTCATCCTTTATGTATGGTGCTAGCCCATTGAGGAAGGCGTCGCACTGGGCGGCCGAATTCCAGTTGCTCTGTCGAGCCTGAGTCCTGAAGTCAATAGCGTAGTCGGCGACCGTCCGACTTCCCTGACGCTGGTTCAGTAAGCCCCCGGTGGCGTCAGGGCCCAAAGACACTGGACCAAAAACCTTCCGTAGTTCATCCGCGAAGGCTTGAAACGAAACACAGGCGGGTGTACCTCTGTCCCATTCTGCTGTTCCCCATAGTCGTGCTCGGCCAGTGAGATGGTTAATGGCGAAGGCCACTTTGGCGCCCTCCGTGGCGAACGTGTGTGGCTGCAGAGCAAACAGGATGGAGCAGTTTGTCAAAAACGGATTGCAGCCCTCTGGATCTCCAGCCAGCGTAGCGTTCGGGTGTCCCGACCCGGGGTTCGGGTGCGGCGCTGGGAGGTGGCGCCGGGTTGGGAGCCGTCTGAACAGGGATCGAACCAGGAATGGCGTGCTGGGTCAACGTGGTGGCCATCTGTTGTACCTGGTTCGCCAGCAGGGTTAAAGCTCGCTCCAACGCTGAGGCAGAATGCCGAGCCTCAGCCGCGTTGGAGGAAAGCTGAGCCTCGTGTTGCTGGAGCATTCCCTCAACACGGGCTAGACGTGACTGTAGAGCGTTAGAGTCTGCTGGGTCCATTGTTGGCCAGATTGTACTGAAACGGGGTGTGTATGAACCCAGAAGCAGTACGCCAACACTCAAAGTCAGTTGGTAATAAGCTTTATTATCGCCAACACAATTAAAGATCAGCTCACAAATGTTCTGTCCGTTCTTCGGGTGAATTACCCAGTTAATGTCTCTGGTAATCCCACGAGATGAAGACACGAAGCTGGAACTCACTGTGGCTGGAGAGTAGGAAACCCCGTAGCTCGAGGAACCGACAACACGTGTGGAAACGTCGTCGGGGAAAACGCTGGGTCGTGGTCGGGAACAGGCAGGGATCCGTAGCCGAGGAAACAGTCCGAGGATGCAACGGTACCGTCGAGGAGCAGGCTGAAGGATCGTCGTGGTCGAGCGGGGAGGTCTTTGCCAGTGAAGCCGTCAGAGATGCGGAACGCCGAAGCGAAGCACGTGGTCAGGGACAGAAGGCAGGTAGGTACACCGGGTGGCAGGCACGGAGGGTTGGTCGGGAACAAACTGAGTCGGCAACAGGAAATCTGGCAAAAGAACGCTGGAAAGTCATGCATGGCAGAGGAACAATCTGGCAGTGAATGAACGTGTGCGAGAGTCTTAAGTACTGGACTGATTGATGATGAGCTGCAGCTGTGGGGGAGAGCAGACTGCAGCAGTGGGCGTGGCCAGCAGAAAGAGCAGGTCAGAGTGAGGTGAATGGAAAAGTACTGGCAGTGAAGGGGAGGAGGAGAATGCAGGAATCATGACAATTATGATGTGCCTTACCGAGTTTGAAAGGAAGCTTGCAAAGCACTTTGACAGAGTTGAGATTCGTGGTAAAAGGTCAAGAATGGTACCGGTGCTCCTCACACCTGACATGATCGCTGCAGTGGACCTCCTTGTGAAAAACAGGAATGAGTGTCAAGTCCGCCCAGAGAATGTGTACTTGTTTGCACACCCAGGTGTCCTTTCCCATCACAGAGGCTCTGACTGCTTTCGCACATATGCAAACCAATGTGGTGCAAAGTACCCAGAGGCACTCACGTCAACAAGATTGCGGAAGCAAGTTGCTACTTTGTCCACAGTATTAAACCTAAAAGAAAATGAAATGGATCAACTTGCCACCTTTCTTGGACACGACATCCGTGTCCACCGAGAATTCTACCGGCTTCCAGAAAGTACCCTGCAGCTTGCAAAAGTAAGCAAACTGTTGATGGCAATGGAAAAAGGAAAGCTGTCTGACCTGCAGGGGAAAGGGCTGGATGACATCGAGATCAATCCTGACGGTGACAATTACTTTTAAAAATATTATATAAAGCTTCAAATAACATTTATGCACGTTTAGCCTTTAATTTAAATACTTGACCGTGACTGTTTTTTTTACCCAACCAGATGAAGTTGCCACGAGCGATGATGATTCCAGCGAAGAAACCTTTGCTGACCTACATCAACACAAAGGTATCCTGTTTCGCACAGTTTTAATATTCTCTACTTCTTGCTTCAAAGCCGGGAGGTCGTTTTTTTTTTTTCTTTTCACTCTCTCAGATTCTGGAAAGAATAGAGAGATGGACCCTTCTCCCGATATACCAATGTTAGCAAAGCTAGTCTACTTTGGATATTTTGTTAGGTAGAAGGCTAAAGAGTGCAATAGCCTCCTCGGATAAAGAATGTGGTTAGCAACTTTTGACTGACCAGAGGAAATGTAATACAGAGATAGATTTTCATATTGATAAGGAAGCTCAGGCAAACCAATATGGGGCAAGATAGGTCTCAGAGAAAGGAGGAGACTACTTACGATGTGCTACTGTCACCACAGAACTTGAAACAATAGATAGATGCATACCCTGTGTTAAGAGACAGTAACCTTGAGGCATATTCTGTCAGGCTGTGAGACTAGTTTTTCTCAAGGTTGGTATACATGGCAACTAGGCTTTTGAAAAGCAGCAGGAATTTAAAGCAGAAGACCAAAAGGGAATTCAGTATGTATTTCAGTGCAGACATTTAATATGAGTCAGGCCATATAAAGGGTGCTACAGATTGTGAGATGCAGGTAGATTTGGGATGAAAGCTTGTTCCAAGGGAGATAGTTAGGACTAACTTTAAGCCTGGCTCAGTGTTGTGGTCTGCAAGTCAATGATGGAGGAGGAGGCTTATGAAAGGAAAAGCTTGGATATGAAGATTTGTGGCAGAAAGTGAACAGCAGGGATGGTTAGAGTCTGTCCTGTAGAAGTTGGATGCGGAGGCATTTATAGCATAATAGCATGGTGATGATGATCCTCTATCCGATTTCAAACGATCACATTGTGATGAGTAGTTCTACATTTATGAATTCATAGTCAGGTTGTTTACATGTAAATACTTTATATCTTATGTAAAATTACATACTGCCTGACATTGAGCTTGCTTACAATGCAAAAAAAAGCAAGCAAACCAACTGCATTCACACTTATAGTTCATGTTAATTTTCAAAGGTTCAAGAACAACGACTTCTGGGGACCCAGGCCACACACTTGACTCAACCACCCTGGACAACATGGAGGGATCTTCTGCCTCAGACACACGAGACAACATGGAAGGCTCCTCTGCCTCAACCTCACTGGACAACACCAACATCAGCGACACTCAACAAAGAAATGGTAAAATATAAAAGGCACCCAAATACAAAATGTTTGAAGTGAATGTACTTGTGATAAATAGAAAAGTGTATTCTCCTCAGGGGTGGCAGTATGCGAATGCATGCTTTTTTTTTTTTTTTATCTTAATACATGTTCTAATTCATTCTTTTAGATTCCCAGCAGAACACAGCACTTCAAGTGGGAACATCCCAGGTTCCTCAAAATGCTCCAGTGGAAAACAAGGTTAAAGAGCATTTTGTATTTACATTATTATCTACATTATACTTTATCATATCCTTCATTTTTCACATTAGCAGAGCCACTGTTCAAATGTTAAAAGTTTTTTTTCCCCCATTTATGACAGCTGGGAAGGTGAGAAGCAAGTGGACAGATGATGAAGTGAAGGCTGTTGAACGGCACATGTTTCATTTCATAACAAGCTGCAAAGTACCAGGTAAAAAGGACTGTGATTATTGTCTCCAGGCAGAGCCAGAAGCTTTGAAAGACAGAGACTGGGTTGCTATCAAATACTACATTCACAACAGAATCATAGCATTAAAAAGAAGGATGAATAAAAGAACTATAAGATGTAAACTATGGCCCAGGTACAGTTCAATAGCAGTTGAACTTGATTTAATTTTGTTTACCTTGTTGTTCTGTGCTATTCAGATTATTTAGCACAGTTTTTTTTCAACCCTCCACTCTCCTGGTTTTATTCACAGTACCTGTCATAATGTCTTTCAGAAAATTAAGTTTGAGATGATGGGTTCATACTGTGCTCTCAGTTTCAACAAGCAATAGAGATGGTTTTTGAAGGGACTGTTACCTCTACAGTTGTCCCTGTAGTTTTAAGCATAGTGTTGTTCTTACACATGTAACCCTAAGTTGTTGAATCTGGGTTTTGAACTATTAAGAAATTGTGTTTGAATGGGAGCTCAATGAAACAGGTCTCATATATATAGTGGCATGTATTAATGTAAATGTAATGTAAACTCTTTACATAGCTTTATGTAGACGGATGCTGAAAAGATTGTTTGTTTCATAGCAGCTGTATGCTTCAATAGAAGGTTAAGTATGTTCTTTTTTATAGAAAGACACCAAAGAGACATTTCCTGGTTCAGTTCAAACATGCTTTGTCTATAGCACTGCCTCACGCCTTGAAGAAAGGAGGCAAGATTTCTGTATTGTAAGTGGTCCGCTCTGGGTATTATTTACATATTTTGCCAGCAATTAAACAACTAAGAAAGGCAGAAAGTACTCCATGTTTTTATTCACATGAACATTTACTACAAAATTCATAAATGCAGTTCACTGTATGGTATTAACCTGTGAACATCTGACATTTCTGTCACAGATTTGGGAGCATGACCATTGTTCATATATGCCTATTTATACAGATATTTTAAATGTTTGTAACAGGAGCCAAGTTGAAAATGCAGACCCCATCCTTACCTGGTCTTTATAAGTCACATATACTTGAAAAATCTGTGTGTATCCAACGGTTTCACAATTCACCTAAACATGAAATATCAGTGTGTAACGTTAAAGTACTTAAACTTCACATAAACCTGACAATGTCCTCACAAGACGCATTAGAATCAGGTTTGACCAAAATATAGCCCTAGCCAAAATCTCAACAGATAGACATATTCCTGGATGTCTGGGTAAGAAACACACTGATTCCCAGGCCTCTAGGACCTTGGGAAAGGCACGTCCCCATTTTTCACATTTTTTGTCATATGTCCTGAAATTTCCTGTAAACACGTATGTGTGTGTGTGTGTGTGTGTGTGTGTGTTTGTGTGTGTGTGAGAGTGAGTGAGTGATATTAAGTAGGGGTGGAATATCGAGAGTCTAAACAAATATTTTATTCCTATTTAAAACCCCATAGAAATACAATATAAAATGCCTCTGCACTGTGCACAATGTCACACTGAATTATCATTAGTTATTTATCATTTTTCTTTTTAAATCTGTATTATAAGAGTCTGGACAATGTGTGTGTGAAAAATTATTAAGATCTGATACTCCTAACCTTGTTTTGGACTTGTTTTCAAACAAAGGTCAGTAGTTCCCTTGTATTCTTACGGGGTGGTAAACCCTATAGGAATACATGGAAATCCATTGAACCATATTTCTAATAATTTCTCCCTAACAACACATTGGAAAATCTATTTTATAATTTATTCTTACTTCAGTCTATCTGGTTATTACGTGCATGAATTGTTTTAAACATGCTATCATGTGAACCTTTATTTCCACCCGGGTTTATAGGAAATGTGATAAAATGACTAACCCTATCTGAATAACTACTAAAAATAGTATGTTACAGAAATGGCTGTATCTCAAAAACTATGAGGACACTTTTGGTACCACTGGACTCAGAACAACTTTCAATTTTGAAAGAAGAATTTCAATAATTTGTTATTTGTTCCAGTGTATGTATAATATTAAGCATATAGAATTAAAGTTATTTTTGTGATTTTTTTCGTCCTTCAACTTGTCAATTAAGTCATGATAAATTTCAGACATTGAGAAGTTTGATTTTGACATGTGTAGCTACATGTCTTGACACTTAACACAGAAAATTTAATGTTTCTATCTCTAACAGACAAATATTTATAGGGCTTTTACTTAACATACTAAATATAGTATAAGGATGTTAATGGGTTAAGTAAAGCATGTGCATGTAAACATTTCTATATACTGTACTTGACAGTGAAAGATATGTACATATTATAAAACTGATGCATTAAAACATGTTATATTATAATCTATAATGGGAGCATGAGGATATTTTGATGTAGCAGGTTCTTGACAATGTATGATGATTTTGCTGTTCATTATTGATGGTCTTCAGGGAAAAAAGGGCTGCTGTTAAATATTGGCCATCAGTTATAAATTGCATTTTACTATAAGGTAAGTGATGTTTAAAACATAAGAAATGATTGAGATAAAATTGGGAACGTGGCAGGTCAGTTCACACGTATTAATGAACCAATTATTACCTCATGATTCATTAATATAGCATGTTCAAGTCTAGATACTCGTAACACTCTACGCTGATTTTATTATTGTCATGTTGTTTAAACGTGGTTTAAGAAGAAATGAAATTGAAGTTAATCCTAAATCCTGCTACATCTTTTTGGCGTAGAAGGAGGAGTTGAGGAGTCTCACAGACTGGGGAAAGAAGCTGCTCCGTAGTCTGGTGGTTCATCAGGGGATACTTCTGTATCTTCTTCCAGATGGCAGCAGGGTGAACAGACTGTGGCTGGAGTGGCTGCTGTCTTTCAGTATCCTTTGGTCTGTGCAGACACCCCACTTCCCATGCTCTGTAGATGGGAACCAGTGATGTTTTGGCCAGTTTCCATCACCCACTGTAGAGCCTTCCTGTCCTGGGCCATGCACTGACCAGCCGTGCCAGTTGGTGATGTTTCCAGTCGGTATGATTTCTATTGCTCCTCTGTAGAAGTTAACCAGGATCTTGCTCTGGAATTTAGCCTTCCCAATTTTCTGTAGAGACTAGAGCCTTTTCTGTGCTTTTTTTTTTTTAACCTGGGTGGTCATGTGAGGTGACCAAGATAGGTTTTCAGTGATAGTAATTCCAAGGAACCTATAACTGTTCACCTGGGGTCCGTTTCACAAAGCAGGTTCAACAAACTCTGAGTGTAACCCTGAACTCTGAATTGATCTACTCTGAGATAGGAAACTCTGAGTTTCCGGTTCCAGAAGAGCTGATTTGAGTTGGTTTAATCAACTCGGAGTAGTTTCACCTGGAGTTAAGCGCGTGCACCACAACTATAAAAAGCCAGCATCAATGGAGCCCCGATTCGACGAGTCACCATGGCAACGGGGAAGCGGAGGGCTGCGTTCTTCACCCCACTCGAATTGGAAATTTTAATGCACTCATATGCGGAGTTTGAACACGTTTTTAGAAAGAAGTGCAACACCGCTGCAGCTGCAAAAGAGAGGGAGACGGCGTGGGAGAACATTGCTGCCCGGGTCAATGCGTAAGTTTAAATGTAGTCCTTTGCAATCACAATACTATTACAGGGGAAAACTGTTTGAATGGTAGCGTATTAATTTATTTCATTTTATTTCATTTAGGTGCAATCCCGCGGGGGAGAAGCGCACGTGGGGATGGGGATGTGTGTGCCATCTATGCAGCCAATCACACTGGGAAATCCTAAAAGAAATTAAAATTACTAATCCCAGTCTGAGGTTGCAGCACAATGTCATTAATGGAATATGATTCAAAATTAATTTAACAGATCTCTACATCATACACCTGCAGTCCTGTGGAACTCCTCCTTGATGGCTCTGACAGGTTTATGTCCAGGGAAAACGACAAAGATGTGTAAAAGTCGTTTCAGGGCCAGGCACACTTTTCTGACCGCCCTGCATACAGTTGCCTTGCTTAAATGCTCTGCATCTCCGACATTATACAAGAAACTGCCATTTGCAAAGAACCGCAGCGCAACACACAATATCTGATGGGATGTGAGAGCATGACTGCGGTTGGTAATGTTGCAAATGTAAGGACAGGTTAGGTTGTGTATGTATAATATGGACTGTGATGTGAAACGGTACCGCTCAAAAAGATAACTGTCCGGAAATGCGAGAACATCTATCCGCGGTCTGAAAACAATCTCCCGATGAATATTTAGGCCTAATTCTCTGCGCAGTAATGCTGCTCCTTCATCCACTGGATCATTAATGAAAGGGCATGCCATTTTGACAGACGGCGGTGTTGAGCACTAATGTAGAGGAGGTGTGACTGCCAATCCGAACTCTCCAGGGTATGCATGTGAGGAAGTCCAGTATCCACTATCCAGAGTGTTGTACTAAAGCTCAGAGTGTTAAGTTTTCCAGTCAGCTTTATGGGAGAGATTGTGTTGAATGCTGAGCTTAAGTCAACAAACAGCGTCCTGATGTAGCTGTTGTTATTCTCCAGGTGAGTGAAGACTAAGTGAAGAGCAGTAGATATGGCATCCTCTGTGGATCTGTTGGTTCTGAAAGCATACTGGTGAGGGTCCAGGCTGGCAGGGATGTTGCCTTTGATTTGCTGGAGAACCAGTTTCTCAAAGCACTTCATCAGGATGGGGGTAAGAGCCACAGGGCGGTAATCATTAAGACTGACACAGCAGACTTTTCAGGTACAGGAGGGATGATGGCTGTCTTGAGGCAGGAGGGAACAGTCTCTTGTGAGAGTGAGATGTTAAAAATGTCAGTTAGAACATTAACAAGCTGATGAGCACAAGTTTTAGTACACATTCAGGAATGTTGTCGGGGCCGGCGGACTTGTTTCTATTCACTCTGAGCAGGAGTTTTCTCACATCTGCTGTGGTCACTGAGAGTTACTGGTCCTCTGGAGGTAGAGCAGACTTTATAGCTGAGTCCTTATTGAGGAGGTCAAAGCGAGTGTAAAATGTGTTCAGCTCGTCCGGCAGCGTGGCCTCACATATGATGGAGGCGCTCCTGCTTTTGTAGCGTGTGACATTTTGAATTGCCTGCCACATATCTTTAGTGCTGTCGCTGTTGAGGTCTCTCTCCAGTGTCTGGAATTTATCAAATTTAACTGTCTTTTTCAGGGAATCATTTTAGGTTTGCAATAGAACATGAAGAAAGAGCTTCCTGTCATGGCAATGTAAACTGCTACAATAATTATACAAATTAACAGACACTACTTTTTTTTTTTTTTTTTTTCATTTTTTGACACATTACCATAACGACATATCATCATTACATCCCATGCTGTTCATGAGATGTTGAACGCAGCATCACTTGACCTGTACCCAGTGGGTTGCAACAGTGGGTTTGTGTGTATGTATCTTAATTAACTCAGGCACAACATCAAGTTTGATGTATGCAGACAGTGCATCGCATTGCATTTAGCAGTGTGGCACTGAGCAGTGTGTCATTTCATGCTGCATTTCGATTGGTTGGTTAGTAGACATAGGTCGTAACAGCAGTCACACAGTGAAGTGGTCGTCCCAAATTTTTTGACACCGTCAGAATTTTATCCCAGGATATGTTTGATTACAAGATCCTTCCTTGAACGGTGAATCAGTGTTTTAAAGCCACGACCAAAGATATCGCCACGTTTCTATCACAATGGTTATCTTTCATCTGAGACAGCCCAAAATCACGCAGTGACTCTTTCTGAGTCTACCAATGTTGGTGTAGATGTAGGTGTGTGTCATGTATTGCGAGTCACAGAAGACAGACAGAGCAGAACCAATGTGTGGCATCAGACTGGCCAGCTGGAGGTCGTAATGGATGAAATAAAGCAAAAACTTTTAAAAGAGGGGCTTTGTACAGTCCCCAGTGATTCAGGGAAAGTCACTGCATCTCGGAGGCATGACCTTGTTAGAATGTACCTGCTGGGACCATAAAGACAAAAGAAAAACAAAACGAAATTGAATCTCACAGATTTTTAATGAAATAACACACACAGAAATACATAACTAGCTTGTTTGTTCACTAAAACAGCTCAAAGTGTTGGGACTCAGTAAAAAAAATAAACATTATCAGCTATGTAACAAACTATTAACATTTCTTCCAAAAAAGTTCTAAAGCTTTTTTCCCCCTTTTTGTGTGTGGCATCACTTCTGCCATTCCTCAGAGCAGTTTGTGTCTGCAGTGAGACAGAGGAACATATCACAAGGCTTACACTTCTGAGTGATCTAGACTGACCTGCCTGCCAGAGTCATAGGAACCTCTGATTGTTCAAAAGACTTGCAGAGCATCACGGGGAAAACAAATACGGCCGTTAGCATCAAAGCTAGCATTGGTAAATAATCGATTATGGATAAAATATGGTCAAAAGGATCAATATTGGATCTGTAAGTATGGATTTATTGTACAATTCCCCAAAAAGGTGCATGAATTCCAGGCTGGACAGGGAAACGTCTGGAACTAAGCTTTATCGTTCAAAATTTATTAAATTATTTATGAACTATGCGTATGTTGTGTTGCGTGTGACAAACTCAGCCTAAAAGAATTATGCAATAGTAAAAGGTACAATATTTTCCTCCAAAATGTGGCAGATCAAAATATAAAGTAGCATTCATTGGAAATATTCAAGTTGAGTACATGTACTTTCAAATTGTACTTGAGTACAGTACATGTGCAAATGCCTACACTGTAAAAAGTGACTTTTTCTTTGACACTTTATTTGACAGTGCCTTAAATTTTCAGGATGACCGAATTTGATAAGATAAGTAGAATCATCCCAAAATGACCTCAACACAAACTTTTAAGGCAACCATGACCCTAACTTTCTTTAAGTTGAAACACATAGTTTCTTTTTACAGAATATATGCCTGACAAAGTGTGCAAGTGTTTCCTTTAAACTTGAAACAATATCTACATGCTGGAGGAATACTCAGAGTTCAGCCAACTTTTATCATTGTCCAAAAGTGTCTTCAAGTGGTTATTGAGTATATTTTAATCCTCGTGTAACATACTGGAGCTGTTAATTATACACGGGTTGTTGTTGTGGGAGCACAAAGTGTGCCACTTTGCAGAGTATCCATGAAAAAATGAAACACAGAGTCAGCGTGCTCCCAGTCAAAGAGTTGTTAACATAATTGTTTCTTCAATGATTATGTTGATGCAGCACTTTAGCCCTTGCACAGTTCTAATTAATTCAATACCCCAGGCTGTTCGGAGCAGTTGGATTCTATAGACTCATGCTTGACTGAGCCTTAAGGGCGTCTTTGCTTCTGGATCTTCCAGACAGTGGTACAGCATGCTGTATTTCAGCAAAAACAACAAAAGCTGCTTGTCTTTTTAAAATATACTTTCAAGTATCAGAAATCGTAGAGCACTCATTTGCTACTTTCTGTAAGCGAGTTATGTGGGTACAAACTTTATAAACTGTCCTGCAGCACTGCTGTGCAGTTACAATGAGCCATCACTTGTGCTTCAAATGTCTCCAGAGGGTAATTTTGTCACCATTTTAAAGAATAATGAAATAGATATGTCAATGTTTTATGTCCTTGTTTAAAGTTAGCAAAAAAAAAAAAAAAAAAAAAACATTTTCACCACTTTCACCAGCTAAAAATATTGATATTGGCAGATACTTCAAAAAGTGTCATGACTTAATTTTGTCCAATGTCAACCTTTTTCTTTCTTTCATTTTTATTCCCACTTACTACTATACCTGCATATGATGATGACAGTATGGAGAAGGTGGGCGGAATCTGTAATTAGGGTAGCCTGTGGTAGATTGATTAAGCTAAGGTAATGGTAAAAGTGACTGGTGTGTAAGGAGTTGACACAGAGGTGTGGGTTAATAATGATCATAACATGACATGACTGCATACCATACATCGAAAATGTGTAAACTCATTTTCCAAGTGTTTTTCTTGTTTTGTAAAAAAAAAAAAAAAAAAAAAAAAGGGTCAGTCTTATAAGTATTTAGAATAATGTGACATCATGGCATTATACATAGTCTACATTAATCAAGAAGCCAGAGTTGCGCTGTAAAATAGGAACATACATAACACACACACAAACACTCATTGTCCGTAACCACTTGTCCTCCTAAGGACAGTGGGGGCCTGGAGCCTAATCCAGTTGTCATTGGATGAGAAGCGGGGTACACTGTGAACAGGTCACCAGACTGGGTCCAACAAACCCCAGACATTCATGTGGCAGTCCTTACCATGTACTTCCTTACCCTAATCCTAATCCTAACCATCCATCCCACCATGTGCGTTTGTTGACATCTCAGAGTTGGTTGCCATGTGCTGTTGTTGCCTAAATATAAACACATGCAGCGTAATCCCATCATGTGCTTGTGTTGACATCACAGTAGCAGCATCCTGAAATATGAACACCACATGCGGAAGGGTACCGAAAGCATATTATAAAGGCAGAAGTCCACAGCAAATCGGCAACATGTGACTTGGGATAAGAACATGTCCTGAAATTGTGCTGCTCCATCTTTGCCCAGATTATGCCCTGCACTTTGACTGTGCGGTGCTCTATATACCAGAGTAGTTTACAGATTCCAATAGCACTCCTAATGAACAGTCCAGATCCAAAATCAGAAAATCTATTTGTGGTTTTATGGTATGGTATGTATGTACAGTATAATGATGCTATAGTAAAGCAAACTAAAATGATCAAATTAGTCCTAATTTCCTACTGAGTGTAATGCAATTCAATTTCCAGTACTTTGGTGGATTTGTCTTTACGGGTGAACATAACAGGTTGTGATTGGATGAGAAATTTCTACTTTACCTTGAATTAAATCAATACCCCTTTTAAAAGCTTTATGAAAATAGTAAGGACATGTTGGCTATGAACTGATCTCAGATTGTTCCTGCAGACTTGACTTTCTCAGGCAGCCTGGATTTTTTCATGGTTGTTCATTAGGTATTTGCTGGGCCATGAAATGTAATCCTTTCTAAACTGAACACAAAGCTGTGTAAATAAACCTTGATTCAATAACCCCACCCCTCCCTGAGCCCACAGACCTGGAAAAAAAGCCTTTATTAACTCAAGCTTCTGATCTAACTGAGCAGAAAACCATACTGCTGATCCAAAACTTTCCCCTGTGTTGGAACACAATTTAGATGAAGGGAATTATAATGCATGTTATTTGAGGACACAGAACTCGGCTCTTAGTGCTTCACCTGAGTGTTTAAGTGGTGGTCACAGGGAGGGGTTAGGACAGCTTGTGTCCTTTACACCCGCAAAAGCGCAACAGGACATAGATAAGCAAAATTACTGTTGAGGGTGAGCTTTAATGGCATTTGAGCACGACGGTGATGCAGTTAGTTCTGAGGCATTTGCCCCGAGGTCTGCAAGCATCTCTGAAGTGATGTTAAAGCCCACCCTTGAGTGTAATATTGCAATTATAAAACTATTACCAAAAAAATAAAATGTATAATCAAAATGCCATCATGTTTTGGGGCGATTAGCTCTCTATTTTTTTTTTTATTTTGTATTTTTTAATGCCCATCTAATTATGACATTTTATGAACGCTCTTGTGTCAGTTGTGTATGCTACCCTGTCAAGTAGTTCAGTTCAGGCATAAGAGGCACATGGTAAGGTGTGGACCCCCCCCCCCAAAAAAAAAAAAACAAAACATCCAGATGGGCAGCAAACACCAGACTCCAGCTTGCAGCTTGTCAGTTTAGGACTACACACCACTCCTGCCCGCCCTTTAAGTGCACTTGCTGTCATTATATTATTATACTATATTATTATAAGGTTTTAAATTGATGCTGTCCAGCCACGTTCTCATGTGACTTTGCCCGTGTGCATATCAAGTGGGCGCACCTGGTGCTGTCTGGCTGTTCACTGGAGTATAATTACAAATCCAATGCTTCTGTCCAGCCGTGTTCTCAGCTTGATGCTGTCCAGGACTGTTACAGGTGAACACGCAAAGTGCATTTTGGCATAGTGGCATGCACTTTCGCTGAAAGCACTGACATAGCTGAGGTATTTCACAAGTTTGGAATGAGAGCGGACTGTAGGAATAATTGGACATAATGGACAACCGGAAAGAAGCCAGAGCAATACACCTCTTTGCAAAGGACAAATTGACCTGCATGTTCTCATTTTCAGTATGCGTTTGTTAGCATGCTGACCTTAGCATTTCTCAAATCTCAATCTGTTATCTTAATTGGTTCATAAAAAAAATGTTTTTTAAGACTGGTATGGCTTCAACTAAACTCCATATACATCCACACAGGATGTATGATATTAAATTATAAGTATTAATACTATGAAATGTCTAAAGAAGCCTGATTTTAGAAACCCTTAGTGCTCCAGCATCCCATGGCTGGTGGGGTATACAGTATGTAATCAGTGTAGTACATCAACATATTTATTACACTTAGTTGTGGGAGTTTAAAAACTTCAGATAAATAACTAAATATATCACGGTTGCTGCTAAATATGTGATGATGTGTGTAGGTCTCAGGTGCCCCGTACAGCTTCTGTGGCTCTTTGAAAACCTCACAGTCGATATGTCAGGCTGCATTGATTAACCTGACTGGTAGAAGAGGTGAGTTCTAAGCAGCCCTCATGCCACTGATGATGAATCTTGACATGGCCAATTAATTAGTGGGCCTCAACTTCTGCTGCTTCCAAAAAAGAGAAAAAAAAGAATACTCTTTGAAGTTTTGGAGTCAGCAGTTGTATTCCCCTGATAAATAATTTATTGATAATTCTGAGGAAGAAATGAGAAGAGGGGGAAGATAATGTTCATTTTGACTGCTTACCTTCTAACTATACGGGCTATACTTTGGCAACAATTTGCTAACTCAACAGAGCAGTTTGGAATTCATTGGGTTTTACAAGTAGGCCACGGTTGCAATGCATCTATTTCAAGCATGATTCTTTAAGATGGAAGATCACGCAGAGAACTTGCATGAAATCAAGTCAGCTGTAGTTTAACAGGTTCATGAGATGGAGATTACACTGAATAATGTTCAGTGAGGAACTGCTAATCTGTCTGTCCTGCTTTAGCACTCTTAAAAAAACCAATATCATGTCTGTCTTTACAATTTTACACACCTCCTCTCTCACTGAGACACTCAAAATAACAAGTACACCAACGCATTCTCATCCGACCTCTACATATGATGAGCTAGGTATCCTCCTTCATCTATTGTTGTCGTTCTGGGATAGCATGTGAATTTATGGATGTTATATGCATTGCATCTTTTAAAAATACACTTCACTTTTCACAGGAAATTTACAGTTTCTGCTCGTTAGACTGGCAATGTCCAGCGGCGTATCATGCAGACATAAAAGGTGGCTTTTGGTGTCAGGATCTTATGCCTAACTCACTGCAAAAGTGGCAGTATTTGACAACTTTGTAATGATAACAGGCTGGTAAAATACCTTGTATTTACATGTATTACCTTGTGTAACAAAAGGACATGTTTCAGTTTGGAAAAAAATAAATTAAAAAATCATGGCTTGGCTTAACGTAAATACAGGAAGTGAACATTGGGCTGTTGAAAGTCCAGGGTTTGTTGGACCCATCCACCATTTCTCCCACCAGCTCAAAGAGGATTTTCCAGCTCCTTTTTATTACTTTTTTACCAGCAGCATTTCAAACTGATTGTGTCCGAGGACACACTTTAAAATTACTCAAGGTCCACATGGTTTCACACAGTTTCAGATGCTGTTCTCCTGGGAAAAATTCTGCGTTTTGTGACCCATCCAGCGGCCCAACCTGCCTCCTCACAGGATCTGCTAGGGACCTATTCCTTATTTACTCCAGTACAGTCAGTACATTGATCACGTGATCACAGCCTTTTCAAAATATGTGGGTTATGCACAAAATACTAGCTCATGATTATGTGGGATATGAACAAATTTTGGTGGATTACTTTTTTGTCGGAAAACATACCAACAGTGCATGACAACAGCCTGAGAGAACAGAGAAGATGAAGTTAAAATCTGACTTTTAATGACATTATGGCAGTCTGGTGTTACGCTCTCCACTTCTTTGTTTTGTTTGTTTTTGTTTGTTCAGTTTTAGCTCTCCCATTCTGATTCCTCTCACCAGGGACGAACTTTTTAATATCCAGCTATTCACTCAAACTATTTCACTGCTTTTCACACAAGCAAAAGTGAATGTGGCTGACGGCTGGCTGAGATTTGGATAAACAGGCCCAAATCCAGCCAACACAACAGCTGTCCAGGAGCTGCAGGGACCCAACGTAATGCATGACAGAGCTGTTTGGCATGGACATTTTACTCCAAAAAATCTGTAAAAACTCTATCACGAACACTTCACCCAAAGCATGAAGCAACGTCACATTGATCTCCCACACACCAGCTCCTGACATACCAACATGTTTCAATCACAAGTCATAACATATTGTTATTATGTTTTGACACCCAACACCAGATGTCAACAATTCTTAGGATTAGGCAACAAAGGCAAATGGTAAGGTGTAAAAAAAACAAAACAAAACCAACAAACAAACAACAAAAAAACATCACATTCAGACGTGAAGCGAACACCGAACAGACTTGGGTTTGTTGAACACATCCACCACCCCCTCTGTCTGCTATATAGGGACTTCGTATCAAGGAGTGACTGCAGGGAGGTGTGTCTGGGTGTGCCTCCTCACTCTGTTGGTATTTAAGCATGTGCTGCAAACACTGCTGACTCTCATTATGAGTGCGCTCCATCTATGTGCAGGTATGATCTGAATGGGACTGAGTGAGACAATATTGTATTTAAATAGCCAAGCTCTTCTCATTTTGTGTGCTCCTCTGTTCTTGTCAAGGCACCGCTGACAAAAAGAACAGCTGTGGCTTCTGGAAGGTTGAAGTGTTACCAGCCTTGTTCACCAAGAATTTAAAGATTTAAGCTATAAGTTATAGAAGCAAGAGACCTGCGGCACCATTGACTTTTGACCTGTTCCCCCTCTCGCTCCTCCTAAGTAGGACTGACTTTTTATATAGGAGAGCCTGAAGAGCACTTATGCATAGATGAACTGTTCCCACTTTTTTGTTTTGAAATATTTTATGCAATAAACAAAGCTTTTAACTTTTTATGCGTTGTGGTTTTTTCCCCTTGCTGAGACTGGTGTAGGCCCACTGCAATACTTGTGTTATACGTGTATGACACCACAAGGCACCTTTTGCATGTGCATAAAACGCCAGGGAACGACATCAGCGGAGAACACAGCTGGACAGAACTTGTTCGGGTGTTATTATTTGCAAATTTATATTTGCACTTGGCGCGTCCACGTGATGCACACAAAGGCAGTGTCCCTTGAGAGAGCCAGCCAGACAGAAACTGTCTCCTACACATGAAAGACGGCAGGATGACATCAGGTTGAAACACTCCTGCTAACAACTTAATATTGGGAACACAAGAGGAGGGTGGTGGATGGATCCCACAAACAATGGACTTTCATGCAGAAGTCCACTGCTCACTTCTTACCTGAATGTAATGTTTTTTGTTTGTTTTTTTTCTACACCTTACTATATGCCTCCTTCCCCTAATCTTAACCGTCCATGCCCTCGTTGCCTAATCCTAACCACCCACGCCAGCATGTGTGTTAATTTTTCAGTGTTGGTTGCCATGTGCTGTTGTTGTCTAAACATAACCACACGCAGTGTAATCGCACCATGTGCTTGTGTTGAAATCATAAAAAGCAGATGCAGAGGGAAGCCTAGAGCATAATTTGTGGACATGGAAGTCTACTGCAAAGCGGCAACATGTGACAACTTGGTATGAGAACGTGGTGGCATATTGAATAACGTGACAAATTGAGAGTGTTCAACCATAATAGAAATACAACTAGAGTTGACCAGTGCTATATTGTCTATGTAAGTTTAACACCTTCCACATCACTTACTCTGTCTAAACTTAACCTCACCATCTAAAAGGCTCTGAACTACAGTCTCAGCCATGGTGTCAGGATTAGAATGTCTGCCTACCCCACTGAGGCTCCCATAGACAGATCTTTACACTCATGCCCCAGGAGGCACCAAACACACACGATGAAACACCAGTGCACCCGTTGTTCATCTCCTTTTTCCACTCAGCTGCCTTGAATACAAACACAGTACTCCAAACACACACTCTCTGCTGTCGCTGAGATGTCTTTAGCAATCCTGTCCGACTTACCTATTTCAGCCTGCATGCTCCCTCCGCTCTGCCCTACTAACCAGCCAGTTGATCTTTCAGAAATACATGGAATGGCCACATTAACACTGCATGATGCGTTGGTGGCATGTGATGTGTTAAAATTACATTCTGGCATCACAGAAACTATGCCATTGGAAGGTCAATTAGGATCCTTTGTTGTTGTGGACACCCAAGTTCATAACAGTAGGTCTTTTTTTTTGTTTTTTTTTACTTGCTTGCTTTTTTGTACCTTCTTCCCCTAACCATCTGTACACTTTTGTCTAATCTTAACCGTTTGTATTAGCATGTGCAGTTGTTAACGTCCCAGCATTGGTTGCCATTTGCTTGTGTTGTCAAAACATTACGACTTGCAGCATAATACCACCATGTGCATGTTTTGACATCATGGTAGTACCATCCCAGAACGTAATCAGCAGATGCAGAAGGATACCTTAAATGTAATAAATAGATGCAGAAGTGGCAACATGTGACAAAGTGCAAAGCAGCATCATGTCATGAGTTGGGATTAGAACATGTTGAAAATTAACACTAAAACCAATGTCTACTTGAGCTATTGTGAATTGCTATAAAACGAAAAACAGTATTTTCAAAATTTCAACACTTACAGAGTCAGCAGGGATAGCTGACTATAATAGCGCCACATAAAAAAAAAATAATAAATTACAATAAAGTTCTGAATAAAGTATTGTATTGTGAAATATCACAGTAAAGCCTGTGAAGTAATAATGTAACTTACTGTAAAAAAAAAAAAATACAGTTACTTGTACAACCCTACTGCTACTTCTAGTTGAGAAAAGTTCATATTAAAGTAAAAATACTTTTACATGAGTATCCCTTTTGTCTACCCACCACTGGACTTACTTTATGTTACTGAAGAACAGGTTGTTTCACTCATCATATATATGCCAATTAGAGGGACCCCACCTGGGACAAGTTTTGACATGGACACAATCATCCAGTCTTTGATTAGATCACACAACATCTTGTTAATAGACAGCACAATAACAGCTGTACAAAGTCATGATGTAACAAGCATACAACCACAGCTGACCTTCTGACTATTAGAGGGTAAACCTGCTACCCTTAGTTTACAGGTAACTGTAATTGGTAGAGATAAGCTTTCTCCATCCAGGAAACTGTCCAATACGGACTAACATCCGTAATCAGAAAAACACACTGCAGGTGAGATAATATCAGCAAGAAGCCAACAAGCTCTCCCCCCGATTTTAAAATGATCTTTCTCTCTCTCTGTCCCTCTCTTTCTCACTCACTCAAGTTGTTTTCAGAACACACATATAGTACATTAAACTATGGGGTGCCCATGACTTTACAGTGGTGCACCAAAGACATGATTCACTGACAAACTGTAGATATTTCTTTAATCTTGCACCAGGCAGTAGTTAGCCCACATCACATAGAGACAGTTTAGAACATTTCAACCTGTGCCCACTGATAGAACCAGTATGGCTTCCATGGGCTAACAGGGCACATATTCGACCCCCCATCGGCCAAAAGGGCACCTTTCACATTGACATGATATGCTGCTGGATGGCGTCAGCTCAAAATGCGGCCAGATAGAGCCAGTCGCTGTGTTTTTATATGCTGATGGACAGCTGGCCAGAACCTGCTGTGGCAGCATGACACATGGACGGTCTGGTCCATTCTCACTCCAAACTCATCAAATAGCGCCGCTCTGTCAGTGCTTTTATCGTACGAGCCTGACGCCAAAAGCAACCTTCCACATCCAACCAGAATACGTAAGGATGACATTAGATGAGGATACACCTCAACAGAACTAAACTGGCAGTGTCACTTGAGAACGCCACTGGACAGAACCAATCGCGTGCCCATGAAACATTATAGGACAGTGTCAGGTATGTTGCCAGTAACCACGTAATATAAGGAGGGTGGGTGTGTATGTGTGAATGTGTGTGTATTTTTTTTTTTCTACACTTTAACATGTGCCCTTTTGCTTAATTCTAACCATCCATGCCAGCATGTATTTTTGTTGCAGTCACAGCGCTGGTTGCCATGTGCTTTAGTTGTCTGAACATCAGCAACATAATACTGCCATGTGCTTGTGTTGACATCACTGTAGTAGCATCTCAGAGCATCACCAGCAGACCCAGATGGATACCTAGACCTTCGACATAAAAGTCCACTGCAAAGTTGCAACATGTGACGACTTGGGATGAGAGCATGTTGGAGATATGGAAGACCCAGAGGCACTCTTTTTGATCTTGAAGGACAAGAGGTCCCCTCAGTCTTCACATATACAGTAAGGGGTCCAGGCAATTTTCATTCCATGATATGAGTCCTTTCTGACTCTCTTGAGTGAGACAAAGGTGAACCCTTGTCTAAACTAAATGCTCCACAGAGAAGGTATTCCGGATATTGTTGGTGCTTTTTGAAGCTCCCATTGGTTCTTTAAGATGCACGGCAAATGAACCATCTGTGAACGCACCAATGATACAAAGGTCCTGGCCTCTGGCTATTGTGGTTCTATAATTTATTCACGGAGCTTTTAGCGCTGTTTGTTTTGATTAGCTGTTAATGCATTATTCACCCTCTCCGGCGTGGAGCTGATTGAGCCCACTGCAATATGTTGCCAAGGTTATAACGTTCATTAAGCATGCAGTGCATAAATCAATAGCCAAATTGGGCCTTCCTGACATATTATCCTCTGGTGAATAGAAAATGATGAATGGTTTTCTACACGAGAGCTAAAAGTCATCACATGTTTGATGAACGTGTCTTGTTTTGTGTCATGACTGCATACAGAACCGTTCAGACTCCTCTTTAAATATCAAATTAATTAGAATGTTGATGGAGAAAAATATTTGATTTAGTTATTGAGGTGATTCTTGACATTAATATGAGATATCAAAACATTTTGGAGCAGAATACACTCCATTAATCAATGGCAGTTAGCACGATTACACAAGAATAAAATAACAAAATTTTAAAAAAGTCCCACCCAATTAACTTTTTCCCCACAGACCACCATTATAAATAGACTTCTGTTGACAGGACACCTTCAACAAACAAAAAACTATTCTTTTTTTAAATTTTATTATTTTATTCTTGTGTAATCGTAGTAAATGGCAGTGATAGCTATATATATATTAATAAATTATATATTTATTAAGAGTGTATAGTTGTCAAATTTCCCAAACCCTAGTGTTGCTTAATGTCATTGTTAAAGTCTAAAAGCTGAGCAGGAGGTATTGACGGGGCCATCACTAGTCGGCCCTATAACCTGGGAGCACACCAGGAAGCTGAAAAACTATTAAAGCTTATACAATCTGCCAGCAGTTTTCATTGAGATGAGAGCCATCTTGGAGTCCTGTATCCAGTTCATACAACTAATGGCTCAGATCAGCTCTTTGTCAGAGGTCTAATCTGTTTACTGGCGCAACAACTGGATTAAATGCTAACTGTGAGCTGGATATCAAAGTGTTTCTGAAATTATGGACGTGTTCTTATCTCAAGTCATCACATAATGCTGCTTTGCCACTTCTGCATCTGCATATTATTTTTTAGGTGTATTTTTGCATCTGTTCTGTATGTTTCATGATGCTGCTAACATGATGTCAACAAATGCACATGGTAGGTTCACACAACATGTTCTCATCCCCAGTCATCTCATGGTGCCATTCTGTCACTGACCTTCTGCACCACTCATGACGTTTAGGTATCGTACTGATCAGCTGTTCACGCTTCACAATACTGTTACTGTGATGTCTACAAATGCACATGGTGAGATGAAGCAGCACATCGTTACACAACATGAGGACATGTTAATCAACATGGACCATCAAAATGTTTAGGATAAGGCAAGAAAAGTCACAGATGATTAGGTTTAGTCAAAAGATTCACATGGAAGTGCGTAGAAATGAACCTGCACAATCACACACGAAGCGAACACTGGACTCCTGCATGTGATAAAGTTGTTTGTGGGACCCATCCACCTCCCTTCCCACCTGCCTTTTAAGTGGACTCATGCTCCTTATATAACGTTGTCACCGGCAGTGTTATAATCAGACAACATCCTTTGCGTCAAGTTACTCTGTAACCAATTATGTTCGGCCATGTTCTCAGCTGATGCTGTCCAGCTGCGCTCCAGGTGGATGTCGAAGGTGTTTTTTTGCGTCATACTTGTAAGCCAAAAGCACTGACAGAGTGGAGGTATTGCACAAGTTTGGATTGAGAACAGGCTGGATGAAGCTGCACAGGGTGATGTTTTGGTAACAAAAGCACATGGCAAACAATGACAGGACATCAACAAGTGCACATGCTGACATAGATGGTTAGGAATGGGTGACTGCCACTTACAGTATGATTACTGGGTGGACACTGTTAGTCACTAATTCTCATAAATACATTCAAAATAATGTAAAGCCTCAAGCTGTGTTGTCATGCTATATGTCCACAGTAGGACATTATTTTGGACTATATTTAGATTGATGTAGCAAAGAATAAATTACATGCTTGGGAAACTACATTTACACAGATTTATTCACAGTTATTCACGTTTCTCTATTGCTTTAAACTCTTTACACCAACTCCACATAGCTCATAACAAAAGCAGTCATGCTGCAAAGAATAGAGACACATGGACAAGACCACAGTAAGCACAATTATTTTGGATTAATTGTGTCACAGTGGCAGCGTGCAGCACTGTTCCCTGTTCATACATCTGTATTCATCTTCTGTGTACTGCAGTTGCATCAACAATTTCCACATTTTTATGACAAATGCTGACTCAAAAATTATGTATTTTAATTTTGTAAATGACTGAACAGTTTATTGCCATGAAGCACTTCTTTGAATTGTTCCAACCCTTAAAATGCATACCCATCACTTCTAATTTTCTTCTTCTTCTTTCTTCTTCTTTGTCTTTGAGTGATTGATAGTATGGAGCCGACATCTGAGAACTAGCGCGACAAAAGCCCCCTGCTGTGTTGACTCACACTGTCAAAAAGTTGCACACTGGTGAACCTCGTCACCACTCTCCACCCTCTACTATATGAATTTGTGTCCAACAAAGTGGAAATCATCTGAAATTAAAGCAGACTGATGGTATTTGGACAAAGTCAGATAAAAGCTGTACTCTCTTGTGTGAATGCTTGCTGCAAATTATTTACATTGGGGAAGCAGACATGGAATGTGACAGTACAAAGCTTTTGTTACAGATGCAAAGCCTGAAACATCGCAGAAGTATGGTTATAAATCTACACGCAAGAAATTAGTTTACTACCCAATATAAACCTCACCTGACCTCACCTGATTCTAACCAGACCTTTACATCTTTATTCATTAATTTATTATTCATTCATGTTATCAAATGCCAACATCCGGAGCCAGAGGAGGAAACAGTGTGAACAATTATAATGCATTTCATTTATAGAGCACTTTTCGAAACACTTAAAGACACTTTACACAGCAGATAATGAATAATAAAAACACAATAAAAGCAAAGGAAACAATAAAAGCACATAAGGATTAAGGGACATCAAACCAAACATTTAAAGCCACTCTAAAAATGTGAGTTTTGAGTATCTTTTTGAAAAAGGACAGATTGGTGGGGTTCCAGAGGAAGGGGGCAGGTATGAAGCTATGGCCTTTTCACCCCAGCTCAGGAATCTGAACCTAGATGGAGGGGACAAGAAGTTGGTGTTTATGTAATGAGGTAGACAGTAGGCGGGTTGCCATTACAGATTTGCGCAAAACTTTTGAAATTTTGATAAAACACAATTGCAAGATGACTAAATTTCCATTTAGGGATGTTCTTCTACTCTGGCAGTTACATTCCAAGAAACATGATGATGGATTTTCAAAACATTAGCAGCTTTATTTATTGCAGCCATCGTTATTTCCACTCCAAGGCCACGTAGGCATGTTATGGAGCCATAATGGAAAGGCAAGCTCCTTATACATTGGAGCGGCCACATATCAGAGATTTCTTGTAGGTTGTAGTTCACAATTTCACAGAGGAATTGTGGATTCAAAACTTCTGGATGATGCGCTCCACTTTTAAAGAGTTATGTGATGCAATAACTCCTCTTGTAGCGTCTGCTGCATCATGAAGGAGCCGGTTCCTACTGACAAGCATATAGCCATAGCATCATGTAACGTAGAAAAGCCCCCCAAAAAAACTGTTTCCATTGCAGTTTTGCCAAATATGGTTTTAAGAATTGCCTGAAATACCAGCTCAAGAATAAAACCGTTTTTTTGCGATAAATTGGAGTATTTTTTAAATTGTCATGTTTCATGAGGCATATTTTATATTCACAAGTGCAATTTGCACCGTTTGAGAGTTAATGGAAACCCACCTAGTGAAGGGCCAAATTTTGGCTAGTCCATTTTGTCTATAATTAATGGGTGTCTGCACTATAGTTGTTTGGCACAAGTACCAAATCTTAAAACTGAGCTGCTACAATGTATTATAAGTCACTGAATAAATCAGTATAATTTAGCAAAGGAGCCCGTCGTTGGTGACTAGTGCTGGACTGAAAAGTTTAAGTTTTCTGTTTTATGTTCAAACATGCTTATGTGACTTTTTGTTGGCGTTCATAATGTGTCTGTTCAGAACATGCTGGTTTATGCTGTTTTTTGTCATCTTTTTGTTCATTTATAGTTTACACCAGAGATGGCTGTTACTTTTCATTTGGTCAGCTGGATTTTCTCAGCAGAGTTTTCCGTCCCTGATTTAGTGAAATGCATGTTTATTGATGCTGTTTTAAAATGACCCTTGTCCTCTGCCTGAAACTGTACAATTTCTTCAAAAGCAGTGATTAAGAAAGTAATGGTTGAGTACTGATGATGATTTGAGCAAGTTCTAAATGTCTTGTGGACCAATCAGATTGCTTGGTCATAACTACCTGTTGTATAATGCCTATTTCCTTCAAGCTTTTGAAAGAAATCACACCAACTTGCCCTGGTGATGTTAATCCAGGCTTCAAAGGGTTAATATAGAAATAATAAAGATACCCCTAGAAATGACATCACAATAGGCAAAAATGTCAAAAAAATATATAAATTCTGTTGCAGAGTTAAAAGGGTAACTGTCACTTCCTATTATTATACTCCATTCTGACATTTTCACAATTTGTTCATCCTGCTGCACAATATATTTTATTCTGTGAATGAGTACAGTCGCCTTTACACCAAAACACTCTATAGTCATTGTGCTTGACAACATGGTACCTAACACATTGATATCATGTTGCAAAGTCACTCACAAGATTGAAATCTGCTATTCCCCGAGAGTTCACCACTGACAAGATACCTTGAACAGCTACTCATATGCTCTGCTGTGCTTTACAGTGTCTTTAGAAGCACCATTTACTGACAATAAATCTGTTAAATGTGTGCCTGGAACAATAAAACACGGCAGTTATCACTCCATCAAGCTTTGTTTTGATTTGTGTATCACTGTGGCGCCGCCATAAATCATACTCGTGTGGCACTGCAGCTGGGTTGCAATGTAATCTACACACTGTCAGACACTTCATTGAGGCCAGTTTCTTGTGTTGCTGAACTTGAACATCTCCATGGCAACTATATAAATGTTTTTCCCTGCACAGACACAGGCCAGCCTTGGCATGCACAAAAATGTGCCTCCATCTAGTGATAGATGTGTATTGTCTGCTGCAGTCGTTGCTACTGAGCACGCTGTTGTCTGTTGATCCTCACTGTGGAGGTCTGTGCTCTCACTGTGGTCTCTTCTTCTGCTGCAGTTATTGTGCACACAGCTCTAACAGAGCTCCAACACACAGATAAAACTACCTAACTACTAACTAACTACTAAGAAAAATTCCAACAGGGTTCACACTGAGGGGTGGAGGTTCTACCCAGAACCATTTGCTTCTGAAGGGGTTCTTTGTATGACTAGTTCTTTTAAACCGTGATCCCCCCCCGGGAATATGA
The DNA here is from genome assembly GCF_008729295.1 of Plectropomus leopardus. Taxonomy (NCBI): domain Eukaryota; kingdom Metazoa; phylum Chordata; class Actinopteri; order Perciformes; family Serranidae; genus Plectropomus; species Plectropomus leopardus. The sequence continues at coordinate 30,536,252 of NC_056476.1, read as the reverse complement.
AATGATTCTCGATAGAACCCCATGTGTGGATTTTCCAGAAGAAAACCTAGGAATATAAAAAGGTTCTCATTAGAACTCCTATGGTGAATTTCAGATGAAACTCTTCTTGCTCTTGATCTAAACCCCTGGTTTAGTTCTATATGAAACCCCTAGAATATAAATGGGTTCTTGGTAGAACCCCCCTGTTGAGATCTACAATAAAGCCTTGGAATATGAGAGGGTTCTTGATAGAACCTCCTGGGTGGGTTCTAGATGAAACTCTTGGAATATGAATTGGTTCTCATTAGAACCTTCTACGTTGGTTTGTGAATATACCCTTGGAATATGAATGTTTTCTCCATAGAATCATCTTGGTGGGTTCTAGATGAAACACTTGAAATATAAAAGGGTTCTTGGTAGAGCCATCTGGGTGAGTTCTCAGAATAACCCCCTAGAATATGAAAGGGTTCTCAGGAGAATCCTCTGTGTAAGTGCTTGAGGTGAAACCCTTGGAATATGAAATGGTTCTCTGTATAACATTCTTGATGGGTTCTTGTGGTACCCTTAGAAGATGGAAAGGTTCTGGATAGGACCCCCGGAGCAAGTTTTAGGTGGAATCACTACACCAGGTTCTCTGTAGAACCTCATATACGGGGTTCTGGATGGACCCTTTCACAGATGGTTCTTTATGTGGGTTCTACATAGACCCCTTTGTGAGGTTTCTATTTGGAACTGCAATCAATGAAAAAGGTTTTCCTATGGGAACAAGCCAAAGAACCCTATATGGTTCTAGTTAACACCTTTATTTCTCAGAGAGTCGGATGCTGCTTTCATCTTTCATGTGTGATCATCTCAACAAGCTTCATGGATCAGAAGCAATCAGCCGCAGGTTTGGGTTTCAAACATGACCCACACGTCTTTGATGCCCTCACCTCCATCCAGAGCAGCCTTAAATAAATAAAGATATCTACACAGTCCCTAAGAAACTCCACACGTCTCACTCATCTTACAGCGTGCTCGTTTTCACACATTCAACCATTTTTTTTATCAATCATGCAACTCCAGAATGGTGTTGCAAAGAAAACAAAGACGATGTTTTGAAACGGAGCCCACAGCAGCCTCCTCTAAGTTTGTTATGATGATTCAACTGAGGGCTTGTCATGTGAAATAGGAGAATAATCCACCAGGGCAGCAGCTGCACACCGATACGTGAAGGCTGGCTGAGTTTCACTTGCCGGTGGGGAGTTAAAGGTTATTCCACTTAAATAAGAGGGAGTTTTATTTGTGTGGCTTTAGCAAAGGTTTGAAACACAGATACACTGCCACATCACGTACTCAAACGTCAAGAAATATGAGCAGCCCAATGATAAGACACAATGTAAGGAAAATATAAACCATAAACAACATATGCAAATTGATTACACCATGCAGAACCCAATTATGTTCTGAGTACACAAAAAGTATTATATGTCCTGACCTGTCTACCCCTGATCCTCACTCAGAATCTCCCTTGTGCACTGTTGGTGTTGTCAATAAAATAGTTAAACATTTCTTTGGTCCCCTGGTCTCCATTGTGGGTCCTGTTCTGCCTTACGCTTTGGGGTGTTACACTCACACTTGGAGCTACAGGCTACAACAAAACATGACGCCAGTGATGTTTTTCAAAACACCTTGGCATGTTGGGACATCAGGACACTTGGATTACTTGGAACAAGCAATTTGGAGACATTATAGATTTTTATAACGTTCGAATCCTGGTCACCGTTTGCTTCAATTGTTTGGGATATGAGTGCAACGCCTTTTTCCGGTGAACCTCTGGCAGTTATTTGAAGACTATGTAATTTCTGATTCTGATTCTGATAAAACTTCACCCAACAGTAAATAATGATTGAATTTCATGTCTTCATTTCCATACTGGGCACTCTGGTCTTGAAATCACAATCAAAATATTTGAAAACAGATCAGGCATTCAAACTCTAAATTCAACTTCTTTTGGGGGGACCATAACTGTGTTGAATAGGCAACTTTTCTCCGATGTTACTTTGCTACATTTAAATGTAATGTAATCTTCCAGTGTTCCTCTATGTTAGATTCTCTAAACTGCCATTACCTTTAAAACAACAACAAAAGAGGAGTAATCTATTCTGGTTCCATTGTAAAATCTATAAAATAATTGCAAAATCCTAAATTAGTCTGAAAGGATTAAAGGTGCAAATCCATGTCCTATTTTTTTCTTATTTATTTATTTATTTTGTGGCACAGTGGCAAACACAGCCTGCTTTAACCCAGGATTTCCACTACTTGCATGCAGCTCCACTATGGTTTTGCTCGGTGCTCCCTCATCCGTCAGCTTCAACCGGTTGCATTTTGAATGCAGCACGATGCAGCACTGCCGGATAAGCTGGAGTGGTGAGACCGAATTCCTGCAGTAATAACAGAATCACGCACATTATATCAGTACAAAAGCTATTTAGTAATAACTCACCATACACTCTCATAACTATATATGGGGATATGGTGTTCCAAGCCATTTCCCTTCTATGGTTGTCCTTATAAAAAGGACAATTTTGTGGTTTTCCACCTCCATAATTAGCTTCTCCTTATCCATGGTGTTGGTAGTGACCTCTGAAAACCTCAGACATGTTGACTCCAGGCCTGGATATGCCCATAGTGACATTTTGTTAATGTAGTTAAATGAAATAGAATTGGATGTCAGCATGGAGTCTTTTATTCTGAAAATTAACAAGATGTTTCTTATGTCGCTGTCTGATTTCCTGTCTTTTCTGTGCTTAATTTGGCTGAACTGATGCGAAGTGCTCCAGCTTCCAGCAAAAATAGAAACCTTGCGTATCTGATGCCCAAGGGTCCGGACTGCCGGAGCTGAGACGGAGTCGATTCGCAGTGCAGGGGAGCCGGTGGAAGTAAACACATAGACTAGAGTGTAATCTATTTGCTCTGTCTGCCGTGATGAATCGAAGCCGGACCGAACACTGATCTGGTGGAAAGTAGCCGTAAGTAAGCAGTACAGCTGATTCTGCATGTTCTTCATGACTATGTGTGGGCTTCCTCTCACAGTACAAAGACATGAGCTATCAGGGGAACAATTTTCTTTTTCTTTAATATTTAACATAGGATACTAATTTATGTGTTATGAGTCATACAAACTTAGCTCTTTGTTGCAAACTCAGTTTTGGATGTGCGGCAGCTTGGCAAGATGTTCCCCACTTTCATCAACTGAATCCTGTAGCTCTCTGGGGCGACACACACAAATATTCTGATCTGACGCCATTATTAATAGGCTACCTGCTGGACTCGGGAGGTTCACTGATAAAACTGCAGGCCAGAATTATGAAAATTGAACCCCAGTTGTCATAAACCTAAATTGCCCCTAACAGCTCCCAATCTGTTTGGCTCAACATGTCTGAAACCGTGTCCCTTGTTTCTTTAAAAGGCCGCCCTGTAGTTATTACACTCTAGATGAACCAATCACTGCTGGTTAATAATTCATTTCCAGAGGTAAAATTGTGCATCTGAAGACATCATTTGGAGACAAATGTGAAATGGACAGGATTTAGACATAATAACCTTAATATCCTTGATTATAGGGAGTGTTATTTCCCCTCACTGAGGCCACCAAAATCATTTAAATTCAGATGTCATTAATCAGTCTGGCCTAAGACATGCTGTGAAATGTTCAAAAGCTCCTGTTATTAAGCAGTGGTGATTACAAACCCTGATAGGCGCCCACCTGCTGCAGCCTGCCTCACATTTTCCTCCTCACAGCATTTAATAAACAGTGCTGTATAAACAGGCAGAGGGGCTGCTTCATCAGGGGTCAGTGTGTCGACTTTAGAGTTTAGCAGCTTCAACAGCAGGATCTCAGATTATATAGTGTATGTCCCTGCATGTCATGCATTCATCATACAAAGAAAGCGGACTCTACTGGTCCAACTTTTCACCCAAAAATGCAACTTGTCAAGCATGAGGTGTGGCAGTTTGAAGGAATTGAATGATGCCATCAGCAGCAACATAATTAAGCAACTGGATGGAATCTTCACAGTAGCTGTTGATTTTAATCCACTCATCCATCCTCCAAAGATGTAGCAGGGTCAAGGCCAAATGTAATTTTGTTTTTTAAACTTTGTTTAATCCCACCACAATCCAGCTCACTCTCAGACCCACCAACACCGCCCTGGTTGTCATTTGTGAATGTTGGGGGGGGGGGGGGGCTTGTTTTCGGATGTGGGAATGACTGTGCCCTGAAAATATTATAGCTGCAATTTTGCACAAATTTAAGATTTTTCATGATTCGGTGGGGCGGGATATGTGGATAATAATGTTTGTAAAATTTTATGAACTGATGTTTTGCACTTTATTTAATCAAATACTGTCATTAATTTACATGTTAAATAGCAGTTTTGCTAAAACCTGGAACAATGCCTCTCTCCTTGTTTTATATAAGGTTAATGTTTTATTGTGCACTGTCCCTGTCTAAATAATACATTACATTAAATCATTACAAGGCCAATAAGGAGTGATGTTCACACCCACTGGACATATTTTTTTTTTTTGTTTGTTTTTTTTTACTCTACTACTATTTCAATATTATGGACGTCGCTTATCAAAGCTACAAGCTAATTTAGACAACCTCCTTTAATGACACTGACAGGACAAGCAGCCAACATCTCCACCAAAATCAAACAGAATCAATAGTGTGCAGCACAACGGGTCTGCTGTAGCATGGATCCTCCACATCCTCCACAGCAAGTTCCCACTGTCCTCTCCTCAGGGAGGAAGCAGCCATTGTTGAGCTTGTTCTGCCACAGAGGAGGTGAATCTGTGGTCTGTACTTTCACTGTGAGCTAAGATGGTGTCTGTGCCTGAACAGTGGTGGAGCGGGGAGGAACTGGCAAGATGATTGGTGTTTCCTGCAAACAACATGCTTTCTTTACAGAAATTGGAAAATTGACACATTTAAGGCAGATATTGATGTGATTTGTATTAGAGCCTGTGTAATTTACCCTGCACCGTTCTTGACATAAATTAAGGGACATGTAAATCGACTAGCTTCTCTCACACCAATCGCTTTAACACAGTCATTATTTAACACGTTGCAAAATAAAAGCCAACTGCTTTTGGTTTTCTTATTTGCTTTTGTTAGTGAGGTCTTTGTGTCATGTCAATTTCTTCAGTAAATCCATTGAAATTTAACCAAATGTACAGAATTTCACAAGGCCTATATGAAAGCATGGCACATATCAAGAAACACAACCTGCTAGTGGAAAATATTGCTGAAATGTTTCTACTGCCCAAATTATGAGTACACTACCAGTTTTTGCTAAAATTGTCAATAGTTTGTTAAAAATATAAAGCTTCTCTTGGAAATAGCATTAAAGGAGTCTGTGGGGAAGTATAGTATTGTTACACTACTTGTGACTTGGAAGGTTGTGTTATTACTGTACTGCTGTGGGGTCATTCAAATCAAAGGGTTTCACCCCCCTGGGAGCATAAAAGAGAAATTATTTACATTTTCATCAACTCTTCTTTCTGTCTGTGATAAGGTACAAGGTAGATTTATTAGTCATTTTTAAAATATAGTTTAAAATTTTAAGAAAACAAATGCCCTTGATCTTGTTATATCTTTGAAGGAGTTGAAGGACAAGTTGATCAAACTCAGCAGCTACTATGAAAATCCCATCCTGTTCCTTGGCCATGTTGCCGCTGGTGACATCATACATCATCATAATTCCTGCAGTGAATTTTTTGAGTTTGCATCAGAGTCTTGTGTCCCATCGGCTCTGAACAAGGTCCGCCCACCCAGTGCAACAGCCCGATTCTGGGATTTTAGGGGCTGACTATGTCTCTGTGAAGATGTGCGCAGAGCAGTCTTCTCCCATTGCTGAGTGAGCTTCACTTGCATCTCTTCCATTTTATTCTCAATAGCATTAGTCAGAAAAAGGCTTGGTAGAGGAACAGCTCTTGGTCCAAGTCAGGTCAGCCTTGCCCTGATATGAGCTCTCCTTCCTCTCTTTGTCCGGCGCTTTTGGTTTCGGTTCCCCCCTCTGGTCTGACTGGCTGCTTGGCATATGCTGTTCATGGAAATCCTATCACAGTCACCTGCATTCAGTCCCAACCCCAAGGTTAAGTCTCAAAATAAAAATGCTTTCTGTGACTGTTATCTTTGTTCCATGGAAATACACAGAATCTGACTAATAACTGGAAATCAGTCACACCAGTAGAATCCTATAAGTAATGAAACCTAGTTTACTACTTCAGCAAGTAGGAGGAACCTTAGTAACAACCTGCAGACACGTTTTCTAGTCCCTGTTGACTCCGCTGGCCAACACAGAAATGCTCTGCTTGCTCAGTCTTGTTACAACAAAGATATCTGCTGACAAAAAATAGTAATTTTTCTGTATACAGATTTAATTATCACACCTGTAAACTTTACCTGAGAGCAAGGTAAAGTCCAAAAGTCAAAATAAATGTTAAAAGATAGAGGTACCATCATTTCCAAAATTTACAAAAACTCTGATGAAATATTCTGCTTCATTTTTCTTCTTGATGGCTTTTAGCCTTTCAAAAACATTTTTTACTGTGGTCCCAATCAATTAGCCTATATTTCCTATCATGCCTAGTGCCAGACTTAGTAGATTAATTTGCTGTTTTATGTTCCAAAACACAATATGTCAGTTTTTGTCAGTGTTTAGAATGTGTCTGTTCACACACCTTGGCGGTCCGAGTCTCGGATGCAGAAGCTAGCTCTTGAGATGTGAAATGTCACCTCTCTGGTGGGGAAGGAGCCTGAGCTGGTGCGTAAGGTTGAGAAGTTCCAACTAGATATAGTCGGCCTCACCTCAACACACAGCATGGGTTCCGGAACCAGTCTTCTCGATACGGAACCAGTCTCTCTTCCACTCTGGAGTTGCCAATGGTGAGAGGCGCCGGGCAGGGGTGGCAATACTTATTGCCCCCCGGCTTGGTGCCTGTATGTTGGAGTGTTCACCGGTGAACAAGAGGGTTGCCTCCCTCCGCCTTCGGGTGGGGGGACAGATCCTGACTGTTGTTTGTGCCTATGGTCCATAAGCAGTTCAGAGTATCCACCCTTTTTCGAGTCCTTAGAGGGGGTGCTGGAGAGTGCTCCTTCTGGGGACTCCCTCGTTCTGCTGGGGGACTTCAACGCTCAGTGAGACCTGGAGTGGCTGCCCCTGATCTGAAACAGAGTGGTGTTTTGTTATTGGACTTCTGTGCTCACCACAGATTGTCCATAACAAACACCATGTTCAAGCATAAGGGTGTCCATATGCACACTTGGCATCAGGACACCCTTGGCCGCAGTTCGATGATCAACTTTGTAGTCACATTGTCGGACTTGTGGCCGCATGTCTTTGACACTCGGGTGAAGAGAGGGTGCTGCTGATCCTCTGCGTTGAGAAGAGCCAGATGAGGTGGCTTGGGTATCTAATTAGGATGCCTCCCGGACGCCTCCCTGGTGATGTGTTCAGGGCATGTCCCACCAGTAGGAGGCCCCAGGGAAGACCCAGGACACGCTGGAGAGACTATGTCTCTCAGCTGGCCTGGGAACGCCTCGGGATCCCCTGGGAAGAGCTGGACGAAGTGGCAGGGGAGAGGGAAGTCTGGGCTTCCCTGCTTAGGCTGCTGCCCCCGCGACCCAACCCTGGATAAGCAGAAGAAAATGGATGGATGGATGGATGGATGGATGGATGGCATTGGTGGTGAGGTGGCTGTTACTTTAGCATTTGCTCAGCTGGATTTGCACTCTAATTGTTGTTCTTTATTGTCGTGAAATGTACATGGCTTCCATACTAAAATGCCCTTTGTCTGCTGTCTGAAATGGTTCAATGATTATATGATTTCCTCATGAGCAGTGACCAAGGAATGGCAAAGTAATTATTTCAGTAATGTGAAAGTTGTGCTGTAATGCGAAGTTGAGCACATTCTTAATGTCTTGTGGACTGGTCAGATTGCTTGGTCTGAACCTTTTGTTGTATAATTGTTCATTTAAAATGGACTCTTGCTGTGAAAATAGAAATCTGATTGATGTCGGCCTAATGGTTTCTTCACACAGCACTTCACCCTGCCCCTGTGTTCATAGAGCACATTGTTCATACTTCCCCTCACTGTGTCTGTCCAAAGACACACCATTAGTCAGCAGTCTTATATGTGACACACACTTCCAACTGAACATAGCAAGGTCAAACTCCTCCTGTTAGTCTGAGGTACACACTTAGTTTGTGTTAAAGTAAGAGTGTGTGCTGTCAGAGCTGTGTATGCCAGTGAGCTTTCAGTGTTTGTCATCCCACTGAAATGAGGGGAAGGGATGCAATTTTCCTTCCTAAGACACCTTCAGGGAGAGAGGGAAGAAAAAAGCTCAGCTCATAAGAAAAGCAATGTGAGGTCTGCTTTCCAGTGCCAGCATTTGTCTCTAATTCTCTCCAAGTGCCCCGGAGCAAAACACTGAAAAGTGCTCATATTGAAAAGTGTACCTGGCAATATATTTTCCTCTGTGATGAAAAATCTACTGGTGGCTTATTATGGTGCACAGAAAACTTATCCACATACACACACACACCTTAACAGAAAGTGAACACAAGACTGAGATATTTTATTTGAACTTTATTCGAAGGCCATGTATTCAGTTGGCAGGAAATGTGTTCTCAGTTTCTGCAACATCGCCAAGAACCAGGATACAGCATGACTTTTAGTCCAGCCCTCATCAGACAGGGATGCTGCCAAACAGCTTTTAGTACAAACTCCTGGTTCCAAATCTGTTCAAAGTAAGTTCTCATCTACACTGAACCACTTCACACACTATTGCTGTCTTACTAATCGCATCACCTGCCAGCATCACCAAGACACTACAGTTTGTTATAGGTATATTTGTTCTGTGAATTTCACCATAACATCATCATCTTTCAGCACATACGCTTTGAATAACTGGATAATATAAAGAGTCTTCCAACCATCTCCAAAAGAAAAAGTTTTCATAACAACCCTTTCACCGAACAAAAACATTGATACTTGACAAATATGCAAAACCATCTGTCACATCCAATTAACCAACCCATCGTCATTCTGAAGCCCTTAAATACAGCTGCTTTTTCAGCGCAAGATCCCAACACATTCTCAGCTCAACTCCTTACATGGCGTTGCTCTATCAGTGACCTGTGTGTACTTACAATGTTTAAAGTATTCTTCTGTGTCAGCTGTTTGTGCTCCGGGATGCCGTTACCATGATGTCAACAAATGCACATGGTGGAATGACACAGCGTGCCGATATGTTTACAAAACAGCACATGGCAACTAATGCAGACTGTCATGATGGTTGGGATTAGGCAGCACAATCACGGATGGTTAGGTGTATGCAAAAGAGGCACATGGTAAGGTGAAGAAAAAAAACCTTACATCCACACGGGAAGTGAACACCACACTCCCACGTGGGGGGGACTTGTTTGTGGGACCCATCCACCTCCTGACTTTTCCACCCACCGGCCATATAAGTGCAGTCACACTCCTTATATTACTTTATCACCATCAGCTCTTCAACCTAACCCCATCCCTCTGTGTTTCATGCTCATGCGACCCGTTATGTCCAGGTGCGTTCCCAAGTGACACCTGTGCTCGTATCTTGTGGATGTGCCTGGCGTCCTCCAACAGCATATAATAACAATGCCACACAACGTTCTGTCTGGCCACATTTGCAGCTGCTTCCCAGGTGGAAAGTGACTTTTTGCATCATGCAAGTTTGCCTGACAGAGCAGACACATTTGACAATTTCAGAATAAGAAAAGCCATCTTGAATGTCTGCATAATACAGAGCTGGATGCCATTTGCAGTGGTTATATATGTTGCTGGACAACTCCTGCTGCAGCAGCTTGATATGCTGACAGATGGCATTAGTTGTAGCTGTGCCGTACACAGCTGGACAGAACCGTGATAACCTGCTGGACGGCACTACCGGTAGTGATGTAATATATCGAGCACGATGGTCCTTGTAGGGTGGCAGGAGGGGTGGTGGATAGATCCAACAAATCTCTGAGTTTCATGTGGGAGTTCACTTCCAGTCTGAATGTGATTATTTTTTTCTACACCTTACCATGTGACTGTTTTGTCTAATTCTAACCATTCCTGCCAGCATGTGCTTCTGTTGATGTCCCACCATCGGTTGCCATGTTCTGTTGTTGCCTTAACATAGCCACATGCAGCGTCATCCCACCATGTGCTTGTGTTGACATCATGGTAGCGGCATCCCGGAACATAAATAAGATGCGGAAGGATACCTAAAGTGCAATATCTAGAAGCCAAAGTCCACTACAAAGTGAGATTTGTGACAATATGGGATGAGAACATGTTGGGATTTCTGCCCTGCTTTGGGTGACACAGGACACTGGAATTATAATGTTGCAATAACGTGGCTTACTAAACTTGTGTAAATGTGAGACCCCTTCTCTTAAGCCAGTATTTAGTTACCTGTGATAATTTCTGCATTATGCAAAGTTGTGTTGCATTAGCTGCAATCATTTACTGTAAGCACAGACGTAAACAATCACCTGGACCCACCCACTTCCTGGTTGCCCAGCTCGCGTCTGTATGCCTCCACCGGTACAGGTAGGTTAGCTGTAGCTGCCTCATTTTTTACTGAATTATCACTCTATTGAGTGGCTTTAATAGCTTTAATAGTTTTGCCTTCGTTTTAAGACTCTTCTGTGTGGTTTATGCTGGAGTGTGAATCACGGCTCATCACTCCTGCTTCTGCATGAGCATGAAAGCTCTCCTGTCAGCCTCTCAGGTGCTAACAGAAGCTGTCTCATTGGTATGCATTTCCTATGGCGGGTTATAATCTTGCTAGCCTTTAAGTTTCAGCCAGCAGTACGGCTTATTTTATTTCATGTGTAGTGGTCATTTTGCCTGGTTCAGGACCATTTTGCCTGGTATAGCGGTGTTGATCCGTGTGAGGAACACGGCTGCTTTGCTTTGCTCCGTTTTGATGTGATTGATTGGAACTGCTTTGGCTGACCCGGCCTTAACCTGCTCAACGGCTGTGCCATGCTTTGCCACATGTCCGCTTGGTGCTGCAACGCTGCCTTGGCTGACTGTCTTTTATACAGACAGAATATTGCAATGGACTTTTAATGTTGGCTGACATAGCTGCCAGCCGCTTCAGCACTGGGCTATATTTTTAAAGACTGTACAGGGATTGGGTGATCTGTGGGGTTAGTTTATTGGAGTTCAATGATATGATTTAGTGTCCTTATGGATATCATTTAATTTCTTTCTTTTCATTTTTCTTGAACTATTTCTTTAAATTAGTGATTGTTTCTTTTTCGGGTTACTTCTTTGAATTGGTTATTGTTTATTTGTTGTTGTTTTTGTTACATTTTGCTCCTTGTCTTAACCTGTTTATTTGAAAATATTGAATAATTGTGTTTCTTTGGTTTATGTTGACAACATTTAATAGTTGCCTTTTGGTTTGGTTAAATTTGTAATTTGCTTGTTGTTAACCACAGCTAAATATATCTTTTTTTTGTTTATTTATCATTATTTCCATTTTTTTTGTTTATTTTAGGTTTGACCCATCTAATTTCTCTTTTCCTTTGTCCTTTCTGTTGCTGAAAGCCACGGGTGGAGGTTCTGTGTGGCGGTGTCCCCTTCTGGTGTTCTCTGTTTCCCCCTTGGTTCAAGCCCCCTCATGACCGTGTGTGTGTGCGATTGACATGTGTGGTTGGGGTGATATATTCCTTTTTTTTTTTGGTTTCTTGGGACCCCCCCTTCAACCTGCGTCAATTCCTCTCACCAATGGTAAGCCTCAGCGACCGACTGGCTCCCCTTCTTTCCCTCACGTCCCTTTTTAAAGGTTTTATAAATTGTCATATGATCTGCTTTTGTAATAAAATTTCTTATACTTTTTTTAACTGGAACCACGTCTCCTGCTCTTCAGTTGAACAAACTTGAGTGCCTAGTTGACATACTGTTAACTCTAATTCTTTGGGTGCAATTCCCAAGGTGGTGTTGTCATGCTATTCGAACATAAATTTAAGAAAAGGGGTATTACCTCCATTTATTAACACGTAAAACTAGTGCTGCCACATTATGATCCATTTTTGATCAGAAAGATAATCCTCACAAATGAACATCACTTTCAGGATTTTTGATCCCTAAATACAGTTGCCAGAACTTTTACATGACTTTCCCACATTGAAGCTGTGAAGCCATGTTTAATGTTTTTGTAATCTATTTTAGCAACCTGATAGCAACCACCTTTTTCAAAAAGTTCACAGTGGGGTATTTACAGTCTGTTCTCACACCGATCCCATAAGATAGCGCAGTGCTTTAGGTGTAAAAGTGTGACTCCAAAAGCCACCTTTCGCCTCCAACAGGAACGTGGCTGGAGGGCGTCAGAGGAAAACGCGGTCAGACAGAACCTGTGCCATTGTTATCATACATTGCCTGACAGCCTAATGGCACCATGTGCTTCTATATGCAACATGCACAGGCGGCGTCACTTGAAAATGCAGCCGGACGGAACCGGTCATGTGTGCAGTAAGGGCAGAACAGTGTCAGGTAATAACCCTGCCAGTAACCGCGTAAACAACTGGTTTGGTGTGGGAGTCTGGAGTTCACTTCTCATGTGGATGTGTGTGTGTTTTTCTACACTTTACCATGTGCCTCTAAACTAAACCTGACCTAACATAGTAAAGGGCTCTGTCATCCCCCAGTGACATCATCCCACCATGTGCATTTGTTAATATCACCGTAATAGCATCCAGAATCTTACACAGCTGGCGCAGAAAGGATACCTTAAATGTCATAAGAAGATCATGACAGAGCTAACAGATCTAACCAAGGATACATTTGAAAAACTCATAGACTTTCAGGACGAGGGAACCAGGAGTGCTTAAATGCTGACTCATTTCCAGATTTTAGGACTCATTCCTTCAGCACTCTATTTTTTAAATGGTGTTTAAATGTTTTGTTTTAAAATTAAATAAAATGAAAACGTGTGGATGTGGCCTTGGGTGACAAAGACATGACCATCTGAGCAGAATCCTGTTTTTGTCACACTGTGGGACACTTTCCCATCTGACAAACACATCTGGATTCTGAGCCATGCGATCATATTCTGTGAGAGCACCAGTGACCTTATGTCTTGGTTATGTTTTTACAGGGATGTGAGGCCATTTGAAGGATGAGAGGAAAGTAATCAAAGGACTGACAAAGAAGTGAAAACCCCAAAGCTAGCTGTTGGGCCAAGGCCATGATCTCAGTTACATAACAGATAACAGAGGTTATCTTGGATGGATTGCTTTGAATACAGGCACGTCTTTGTGATACATATTTCCAGAATGCTGTGATCCTCTCTGTAAATGTGATGTATACTGGTGTAAAACAGATGTAGGGGCTCATGCCTAATGCAGGCTTTATATTTTCTTACTTGTGACATTTACATGCTCAAAAAAAGGGATTATTTCCCTAAGGCTATTGATTTTCCTCTATGTGTTTACTGCACTCACTCTCAGCCAGCAAAGCAGCTTGTAAAGTTTCTTTTGGCTTAAACCTATGGCTCCTAATAATCTTAGCTGTCTGTGTGCTGTAGCTGCAACATTATGCATCCTTGTTTGAGTAAACCCTTCGAGCTGCAGATAAATCTCTCCTTCCTCTCGAGGAAGTTTGGCTTTTATTGCAGCCCTCTCCTTTGTCTGTCTGATGGATTATAGTGGAGAATTTATGCACACTTGACTTATAAATCTTGATCAGGCACTCTTAAGCATCATAAATCACTACTTACGCCATTATCTGTGCCTGACTGTGGAGAGGCTGCAGGGATGACAAGAAGTGTTTCCGAACACTTTTTAAATATTTAGCATGTTCCTATTCATGTATTCATTCAGTCATAATAAATTAGGCTGCCATGCAATTAGAAAAGTTTCGAAAGCTGTCATGAGTGTTAGATATTGTTCTGCTTTGCTCATCAAATACAGGCACTAGGTATTACGATATTAAGGCATACCAGGGTATTTAAAAATTCCTATTAAATTTATTGTAGGTTGTGCACAGCACGCACCACCAGAGCTCAGTGTCTAGTCTCTAATGGTGGAACAGGCAGCTGAGCTGAAAGACACAGCAATACCTAATGGTGAAGGGGGAAGTTACAGGACTTTAAACAGCCACTGGTCAGCAGGAAGAGAGAGGCCATGGGAAATAATGACATGTTTTTTACATCTAACTTGGTGAATTAAGGATTTATTTGAACCAAACAGGATCTGATGGTTGTCTGCTGCTTTGTCGGTGGCGTCTACATTTTATGCTCTAGTTTTCCTTCTGTGTCTGATGTTTACCTTCCAGGATGCGGTTACCGTGATGTCAACAAATGCATATGGTGGGATGATGCAACATGTGATTATGTTTAGGCAACAACAGCACATGGAAACATATGCCAGAAGGTAAACAAACAAACATGCTGGCACTGATGGTTAGGATTAGGGGAAGGAGGCACATAGTAAGGTGTAGAAAAAAAACATCACATTCAGACGGAGAGCAAACACTAAGTTTTCGCATGACAGTCTAGGTATGTTTGACCAATCCACTGACCCTCCTGCCCACTCCACAGGGACCCTCATGCTCCTTATATTCTGTCATTACCAGCAGTGTTTCAACCTGACACTGTGCTGCCACATCTCATAAACATGCGACACGCTCCGTCTGGTGGCATTCTCAAGTGACGCTGCGTGTATCACATCCATGAAAGGTCCCTCTTGCTGTTGCACACTTACACCAAAAGCACTATTTTATGAGTTTGGACTAATTATAATAATTAGTATAAATATATTAGTAGCAAGAGTAACCAAAATGGTTTGGAAGAGTTTTATTATGTTTCTCTTCAGTTTGAATGAAGTGTATTCCACGATAAGTTAACAAGGCAATTTAGCCTCGTCAGTCTTCTGTGACCAAGTGAACGTTGAAAAATAGGTGTGAGAATATTACTTTCCTTAACATTTTGTTGGTTTCTATTGTTTATTAGTCTGAAAAGCTGGAAGTAAGTAGCACACTCAACATTGGGGGTTGGAAAGAGAGGTGGAAGTTTCAGGAAAGGTTTGAAGGTATAAAAAATTAGCTACGGCCCAAGCCTAAAACGCACTTGTGTTTTTAATAACACCTTTCTTGGCCTTGATTTGCCTTGTTATCCCTGAGAAAGGCTCACCACCTACAGGGTCCCGTCCGCAGCTAAATGGATCACTCTGTGGGGCCGACATCTGTATTTGAACTGGCTCGGAGCCCAGTTCTCGGCCCTGGCTTCAAGCACAACAGGCCATTTATAATATACACCCGTCTCCATTCTTGGATTAAACAGAAAGTGCCGTTGAAGCAAAAGCTGCTCCAGACAAGCCAACAGCTGTCTTTTCCAGTTGCCTCTGCGTTTGGTCCTGCTGTACAGGCTCGCTGCTGTGGTTATTTGGTTTGGCACGCAGATAAGGTTCACATCCCTGCTCAACTGTACATCCTAAAGATGAAACACAAGGCTTCTTGGCCAATGTTTAAGCGAGACAGCCAAGACAGTGTTTAACCCTTTGAAACTTAAGCAAATTGTCTTGATTTCTTTCAAAAAATGGGAAGAAGGCAGTGAGCAACAAAAGAAGAAATAAGCCATAAATTTGCAAGAAATTCAAGAAAGTTCAAGAAAATTAACTGAAAGAAATCAGCAGCAACAAAAAAACAAAAGAATAAAAAAGATGAAGAAAAAGGAAATTACAAGGAAAAATTACTTTAAATAGAATAATTCTGTAACATAATTTAAATATAAAATTATGCTAATCATGAATACAGTTTTTGACATTTTGCCCTAACTTAAAAAAACAAAGAAAACAAAAAACTATCTATTTATCTCTCTATCTATCTATCTATCTATCTATCTGTCTGTCTGTCTGTCTGTCTGCCTGTCTGTCTGTATGTAGTTGTTTCTCTTTATTTCTCTAATTTTTACTTAGACATAAAAATTATAAAACAGATAAATAAATACATTTCTAATCTATTCATTTCTCGCCATTTATTAATTATTGTGCTAATTGGCATTTTTTCAAATGAAAAAGAAATTGCACCAGTTTGCTCAGAGCTCTAAGGGTTAAATACTTTTGTAAGGTATCTAAAAGCAGCACAAGCAAGTGATGTGCGCAGGTTACAAAGGGTTAAACTAAGAGCACGCAAGATTCTCACTGCTCTCCCGTTGGGATGTTTGTTGTACTTTCTGCGGTCCCACAGTCGGTAGATTGGATTGAAATTTCAAAAAGAGAGTGTGGGGGGAAAATGATGCACGCTGCTCTGGTGGAAAGTTGTTGAGCCTGAGTTGATTACAGTGTGGTTAACTAGTGCATCTTGCAGATTTGGCTTCAGAATGAAAGCCTGGATGGCCTTAAGGGAGAAGGCAGATGCTGAATATGCTGAAGGCATTTTAAGATCTCATTCCAATTTCACAGTGTTATTCCAGTACAGCTCTGCCGGTGCATGTGATGCAGAAGCCCAAGCACGCGCTAATTAGATGCACAACTTCCTAGAACAGGATTTTGTTTTTTGTAGCAAGACTCCTGCGTTCTGATTGATCTCTGACTGGAGCTGAATCTACAAGTTCATCCATTCTGAATCATTTCATCTCTGCTGTAAAATATTGCATTTGCCCAAACATATATGTTTGGCATCTGGTCATGTTTGCATCATTTAGTAGCACATTAACACCTCTCATATAATCAGAGATTGGCCCCAGCCTCCAATCTGACAGGGATTCATTCTCTTGAACAACTGCAAAACATGACAGGTTGAAGCTGACTAATCTGTTTCATATGTGGAATTTGATTAATTGTAAGAAAGCTTGAGCTGTAGCAAGGGGAGATGAGATGTTTGTGTCTGCAACTGAAGCGCAGCCAAGAATCTATGGCTGCCTGCGCTGACAGCAGCCTGGGGAGGATGTCTGATAAAAGGCCACATTAGGCATGAAATAATCTCTAAATCACCTAATGCATATCGAGATCAAAGGAGGCGGGAGAGAGGAGAGGGGCTGCTGCTGCTGGGGGGAGAGGTGTGCAGAGAGGGGGGCACACACAAAGGAATGTTAGGGCAAATCAAATGAGAGAGAAAAACATGTTCATACACCGGTTGACAAGCCCGATTGTGATAGTAGACATTTCGTGTTTTTCACTCAAATGTATCAAGCGTGAATGTTAAAGCGAGATAAAACCTGGTTTGTTGCAACTTGGCTCTAATTTTAAGTCAAAACATTGTTCTCATCTAAGTGACTGGTGAAATCTGAGAACACAGCAATCTTTCAATCTATCTATCAATCTATCAACATCACTACTACAGTTCATACAGGTTTAAACTACTTCATGTGGATGTCAAACTAAGAGTGAATGCACCTGAAATGTTGCCAACAGTCCTTGATTTCTCCAGAAATTGGGCACACAATAGTATGTATAATATAGCCTCATTTCCACTGCACAGAAAACTTGCTAACACCCACTAACATCTGGCTTTTTCACATAATGGGAATGCATATGATTGGCATTCAGATCCGGGTCAAATGACCCTGCAGTGGACAAGGGTTTTTATCACCTCTGGCTCCAATCAGCATTGATGGAAACACAATGTAAAGGCGGTAATTTCGGCTCCTTAACCGGTGAGATACAATGACGTGCTGTAACCAATTACTGTCCGTCTCCTCCTAAGCAGCTAAAACATTATTCCAAGTTCATCTGCACTGAGTTTGAAAGAGAGACTAAATAGGTAAGAGATATGTAGAGAATAAACCACTAAGAAGTTTTCAAAGACCTCCGTTCCTGCTGCTGTCTACTGTTTACCTGTTCTCCAGCCTGTCCATGACATTGTACACAATCACCAACAAAACACACACACAAGCAGACAGAAAAGGCAGACTCATCTGGTGTTCACAGGCAGTAATAATGCAGTCTATCGCCTATATTTAGAGTAGTTACCCATGATTTGAAAAACCCACGTGCATGTGCTAACTTTGGAGGGAAAGAGTCAACAGTCAAGATTTTTTCATGAAGAGTTTTTGCTCCTGTTTAGGGAGGGAAACAAAAGCAGTATGCATGTATACATTTAATGCTGTCAGTAGCTTGTTCACATATTTTATAATATTCTAAAACTGTTCAATATCATGCAAAAGTTCTGAACCTTGATCCTAACCCCTCAGCCTCTCTCCTCTCTGTTACTACACCTCCCTCATGTCCCCCTCCCTCCCTTTTTTAGCTCCTTGCTTTCGACTCCTTAGTCTGGGTGTAAACAGCATTGCTGGCTATGAACATCTGGGTGCTTGCCTCTGCCATGATGCTGTATTCACCAGGGTGTGAATTGCCACAGTGGATATTTACACCCTGGGTGCAAATAGCATCTTAGCCTTTTGCCATTTATCTTTGTTTTCTCAGCCAAATGAGTGGAAGCAGGGGGTTGGTTTCCAGTCTGCTGAATCATCTGACTTTTTTTGGCAATAATTCCATGCATTTCAGCAGTAAAATTAGTGAGTACAATCTTGTAACTACTGACAGAAATAATGTCTCATCTTGAAAAAATAAGATCCAAATTGTAAAAAAAAAAAAATGGAAACTTATCTATAACTTGGTAGCACAAACTATAAACAATAAAATGACTTAAAACCTTATCAGCAACTACACTCAGAGAGCATTCACACAATGTTCTATGTGCAAATCTTAGGGGAGAGGTCCAAATGTATTTAATGTCCCCAGCAGACATTCAGAGGTACATCACTGATCCCACATATATCCTCAGTCTGTGTGGAAATATTAAATGTTTGCTCGGGGCAAAACCACCTTTTAAATTGCATATTTTCACTGTGCCGTGGCCTGCTCAGTGAACTTAAACTACCTGCCAGTGAAGAAGAGCCAGATGGCACAGTCTGCAGAAATTTAAATATTGGTGTTTCCAGGGACAAATATTTCATCTTTCCAGGTAGACAGTGGACATCAAGAAGTCCATGCTCTACAAAACGTGACCTGTCATGTTCAAGTCATCATGGCCTATACCAAATGCAATTGGCTGTAAGGAGATCATGTGAGCCGTGATTCATGAACACAGATGTAGGAGCCAGGAAATGAGTTAAAATGAGACATGTAAACTAAACTAAGTGCTTATTGTAAGTGTCACATTAGTCAAATTATAGTACATTACTGAAATTCTGGAATTATTAATCGTACAGCGGGGAAAATTATTGTACACATAGGATAACTATTGTACACTATCTATCTGGCAACACTGTGGAGACAAGACACAATTGACAAAGGTGTCATCCAAAATTTGATCTGCCACGCCCACATAGTCTGGAGAAGTACTATTATCCTTAAAATGAGTTGTTTGAACTTGATTTTCTAAAAGTTGGGAACATTTATTTTCACTCAGATTTTGTAGATACTTAATGAGACACTCAACGTTGATATAATATTTGCACTCTTACTATGTCATGCCACGTTTCCAATGGCTTTAAGTTTCTTGGTTCCGGT
Source organism: Plectropomus leopardus (assembly GCF_008729295.1). NCBI lineage: Eukaryota > Metazoa > Chordata > Actinopteri > Perciformes > Serranidae > Plectropomus > Plectropomus leopardus. The sequence continues at coordinate 30,516,732 of NC_056476.1, read as the reverse complement.
AATCATCAAGTCAAAAGTTTAGTTTGTCCAAAACTTTATAAACATGGTAAAGTGTTCAGCTGCTAACCATTTGTATGTGACTGAGTTTAGCCTCAAAGGGAAGCTGGCATCTCTGTAGCCTGGACCTCTTGTTTGTGCAGAATCAAAGGAGTGACCGAATGACCAGTGACCACAAAAAGCTCGCAAAGCTTCCAACGGACAAGCTATCTGAGCTAACAAGCTTGTTGACTCTTCACACATTGCCTGTGGATTGTTTTGCGCAAGTGTGAATGAACCGTAACAGACAGGCAAAAAAGGACTGAATCAGCCCGTCCTTGTAGCTGACTCAGTTTGCTCAGATGTCTCTCAACATGGCTCTCAAATGTGCCAAGTTCCTTTGCAGCAGTGCGGCAACCTTGTCTGTATACCCAATCACACAATACTCACATTCCCTGCTGTGAGGGAAAGCAGTAACGTGGGCCAGGAGACCAGACTGGACATTTGGCGCGTATTATTATAGCTCCCCGCTGCTCCTTGAACTGCCTCGTAGATCCCCAACCGCTTATTTATGTTGATATTAATTTGTGTTGATCTTCAAACTGGTTTCCTTTCTCTGGTTTCACCCCCCTGTTGTCTGGAGTTATTTTTAGGGCTGCACGCTGTGTGGGCAATCGTTGCACTCATTGAGCCCTGCCTTGTCCATCAGCACTAAAAGCACACGGATTAGAGACATGCCGTTAACCAGATGTGGTAAGAATATGAGACGATGCTGCTGCTGCGCCCTTGAGTCTCGCTTACACTCTCTGTGTGAACCCTGTAGAGTTCACCAACAGCTAATTGCCTGCACTGATTGACTCAGTTAGATGTGGAAAGTGCCTGGATGATGCTTTGTAGGTTTCTAAGATTGGATTTATTTAAGTCATCTAAAGTCCACAGGAAGAAAGTGAGTTTGGTCCTGGTCAGACTGCAATCCTCTCACCTCAAGGGGTTCACAGAAAACTCACACAGTAGCTTATATTCACTATGTCAGGTGTCTTTTCCCACATGGACCGGCCTCCAGTGAATTCAAAGTCGTAGATAGTTACTGTAGAATAACCAAAAGCCCTAATTGTGACTTATTGATTTTCTTTATGAATGTATCTGACTATACTTTTTTTTTCAGCCCTTTAATGCTTTTTATACATGTTAATATCACTTTCAACTGAAGCAGTCTTTATAAATACTTACGTAGCTGTAAGTAATACCTTTATTAATAAAAACATTATAAATATTCCATAACTTTTGCTATATGCATCACTGTTAAGCCATTAATCATCATGTATGAATATTATTAAGTCACTGATAAATAGAAGTGGATCCAATAAACCAGTTAGATTTGCAGTTACAAATTTTAACATCATTAATTAAAGATCAAAGTTTTTCTTTCAGTTTCTAAGAAGCCAATAGTTAAAGTCAGCAAGTTATCTGTAATTATTACAGTTAATAGTTCATTAATACAAGGCTTTAATAATAGTTCATGAAGTCTGCAGATGTAAATGTGGAGTTATATTGATGGAACATACCTAAATACTCCAGGACTGTACTTACAAACAATTTTAAGGTACTTTATTGGAGTATTCACATTTTGTGTTTATATAACTACGTTTCACTAAACCACATAATAATAATAATAACCACATAATGTTGTTTTTCTAACCTCTATTTAAAGCCTCATTTAGATTAAAAATGGCTTTCTCAACTTACCCTAACCCCAAACATATATATATATATATATATAATGAATCCAGTGGACCCATGTCATGCTAACATCCTAGTAAGGCGAGTTAATAATGTTCCAAAGTTTGGCTAAATTTTGGCCATGGAAAAAAAGGCATGGTCATTTCACTGGGGTCCCTTGACCTCTGACCTCCAGATATCCGAATGAAATTGGGTTCTGTGGGTACCCATAAGTCTCCACTTTACAGACATGCAAACTTTATGCTAGTCCCATGCAGGTTTCTGCTTTCATTTGATTCCTAATCAAGACAATCTGTTAAGAATTGCTTCAACTTGTCAATATGGACTTCAAACATGTAATGCAAAATAATAGAACTGTTGAAATGCAAAATAATAGAACTGAAAACATGACTTAAAAAATGAATCGTTTGACAGCCCTATTAATAATATATGTCTATACTATACAATGTCTATCAGCTGATACTTGTGTTTGAAGATTTTTGGTTAGCATTACTTAAACTGAATTATGAAATATGACGGGCCAAGTTTCTGAGTGGGATATTGAGGTGACATATATGCTGATATATCCAGGTTAAACTAGCTTTTTTTTTTTTTTTTTAACTGATGCAACTTAACCTTTAGTGGGCAAGACCCTGGAATAAACCTTCCTTCATGACCACATCAGATAGATTTCTTCTCATTCCCAACTGATCTCATGACTGCATTATTTGGAACCAATCCATTCCTTCTCCTGTCATTTCCATTACATGTGATTATCTTTCCCGCTGACTCAAGATGTACACATAGCTTTTGGGCAAGTCTGCATTAGCAATGTTGTATGTGATGAGGGTAAATTTTCTATTCTGTGTCTTCCTCTGGATTCAGTTAAATAACACTGTGCTGCAGCAGAAGAAACATTAAAATATCTCCCGACTCCTGCCCACTCCTGAGGCCTGCTTTTCCCTCTTGGACTGATCATTAGAACCCTACAGGACTCATCCAGGATTCTTAATCAGTCTCCAGCTTCGACTGTACACCAGGACCAGAGTACTCAAATTATTTCAAGGAAATAATTTCAAAGAAAGGAAAGAATATACCAGGGGACAGAGATGAGACCCTCTCTCTGAATCTTTCATCCTGTCAAAATGTCTAAATACTCTTTAAACTTGCAGTTGAAGAGTGGATGAGGCTTCCCACTCACACAGCGGGAGGGGGTCTGCAATGAAAGCAAGTGCTGGAGGTCCACTCAGCCAAGCACATTGATCTGTATGCTGCTCTTATCAGGAAAATATCTGCTGCCAGAGAGATACTTTAGACTTTGGAACATGTCTCTCATGCCTTTCAAATGTCAGTCTGATATATCTCTTCAGTCAGAGCAGCAAAACACAAAAAGCTCAGCATATCAGATACACAGGTATGTGGTTACACTCATGTCAGAGGGGAAACAGAGAGGATTTTGGACCATTTCGACTGGAGGTGATGTCCAACATGAAATGGATTATCTGTGCTGCTACAGGATCATGGATGGAGCTCCTCTCATGTGGTTTGTGGTCTTGGGGTTTAGCATGGGTTTAGGGTTTTTTTAGGGCCAGAGCCCTGCAGGATTTTCTTATCTCCATACAGGTAACAAGCTCTCAGATAGATACTGGACATGTGAGGCTCATTAATTATCAGGAAGGACCAAAGAGATGAAAAGCCCTGGATTACAGTGCTGTGGTCCAGCTTTAACACTGACATAGAGAGAGGTGGAGCTTCATGTGGGCATACACATGAGATGTGTATGTGGACATTATAGACTTTCATCCTGTTTCCAGCTGCTATTAACGTGATTTCTATCTGGATATACAATCTGGATAATGTTATCCAATCCATAGGTCTTTGCATTAAAACCTGCTATTAAACTATTAAGGTATTTATTATATCTAAGCTATTTAAAAACCATAGGAAAAAGGCAATAAGCAACTTCAGAAGAAATGTTCCACAAATAGCAAGAAATTATTACATTTAAAAAAAGCTAGGGAAAAGATGTCTATGGGAAAAAAATGTTTGTTTTTTTTTTGTACTGAATATTCCTTTCCTCTGGAATAATATTGATAACAATGTTTATTTGGTGTTGAATCATGTGAATTTTTTTCTTTTTTTTTTATCATGCAATGAGCCATTTCTGTCTACATAGCAGGTCCTCTTCCCTCAATGTCTGTTATTTCTACACTGGTCAGAAATGAACAGATTGTCAATCATTGGCTCAAGATGGTGACGTTAGCATTTTTGCCCTCTCCTCAGTGTTGCAGACACATTATAACCACATATGAATCTGCAACTATGACGCTGACTTTCCCCGAGTTGTTGTCACTTGCCAGTGCCGTTTTGGTGTTTCTCAACCAAATTGACAGCATAACAGCAACAATAAATGAATAAGTCGTATGTAAGATAATATAATAATGGCATAATTCATGTCCTCTTTCCCCATATGTGCATCCACAATATTTTTTTCAGTTAACTGCATATGTGTTATGTTAATTTTATTTTCATAAAGGTGTAAACTTCTTATTAAATTTTTTATGGGTCAGCAAATAGCTTGTGAAAGGCGACTGAATGCAACACAAGACATCTGATGTTGATCCAGAGCTCAAAGGGTTAAAGTAAATGTGTTTGTAGCTACTATTAATTTACAGTCATAAATATGTCCTCACACGTCAAACTGCATTAATTAACCGTGAAAAATAATTTACTCTAAAAGACTTAGAGAAAAATATTGGATGCTTTTTTTGCCCATATTGTCCAGCCCATCTCCACACCATACCCTCTGAGCTGCACATCTCCACACCTGTACGCGTTCTTTAATCCTGTTCTTCAGCCTGGTCAGTGGCTGTCAGGGCGTGTGCCTCCAGCAGCCTCTGAGCTCTGTTTCCCCTCAGACAAACAGCACCTCTCCGTGCTGGAATGACTGAAAGCTAAAGAAGTGCATCTCTTCACCCACTGACTTGTATCTCCTCTGCACTGCTCACTGCAGTATGCACTTATCTTTTCGGACAGTGTATTCCTGGTACCTTTACCCTTGGCTGACTGGCCCATTGGAGCACTGGGAGTTTGCTCAGCAGGCTAATCAAACCTAAGGCTTAATGCTGAGCCAAGCAAAAATAACACCACAATTACACANATCTTTTCGGACAGTGTATTCCTGGTACCTTTACCCTTGGCTGACTGGCCCATTGGAGCACTGGGAGTTTGCTCAGCAGGCTAATCAAACCTAAGGCTTAATGCTGAGC